>NW_026991711.1:19975000-20227500 GCF_029215605.1 Mirounga angustirostris | reverse complement strand
ATATGTTTTAGAGACCTCATTTGAAATGTGATTTCATTGTCCAGTTGAATATACTGCCTGAGCTACTCTTAATTATTGCTCAAGTCACTATGATAGTTTCATTAGTCCTATGACCATTCAGCATCATTGAACTAAGGTCATTTTTTGTTTAGCAAATTACTAACTTGACATATGTCATGTGTATGTATCCACAGATCACTGTTCAAAATAATAGAAATATTCATGTTGGGCAACATTAGAAAGACATATAAGGTTCAAGACTAGCACAGATCTGTCACTAAATGTATACAAGAGCAAAAGTTTTAAGTCCCTGCATTGAACAGAAAAAATGATTATTGCTTGCTTTGCCCAGTGACTTAAAGGCAATTTTTAATTTCTCTGTATTCCCCATTTGGCAAACCATTATAAGAGACACAGAGAAAGAGAAATTGCCCAAACCTCAGCAGTCCTGAATTATTAAGAATTAGTATTTGCATACAAATGCGTATCAGAGACTGTGAACAAACCATCATACTGGAAGCACTAGCATCTGCGGACCTTAGTGGTTAATAGCTCAGGGTACAATATATAAGCCTTGAGAGTTAATTTATAACTGCAAATTGTCAGGTGGGATTGAACATTGAATCAAAATCACAGTGACTTGCATGAAATTGAATTTATAATTAAGCAGAGCTTTCCTTAAAGAACAGAAATTGCTTTCAAAGAGATCATCAAAAACTAATGCACTTCAGTGCACATATTTCTTGCAGTTTTCAGCACCACGATTTCCTAGTATATCCACTAGAAGGCTACTAAATATATACTCTTATTTTATAAAAATAATTCATTTTCTGTGCAGTGATTTTTACCTTAGTGATTTGAAATGCAAGTTAGTGTGCCCCTATGGAAAATTCAAATTTGTAATGGTGTGTTTCATGGTGTGTTTGATAAAGAAAATTATGTGTATCAAAAATTTAAAGAATGCTCTTTAAGCTGTACTCTAAAAATAAATAGTGCTAATACCATCAATTGTTAGTTATTGTTCTTAGCTCTCTCTACAATGTATTGTTTACACTAAAATATGACCTGTAATTTAAATCAATTACAGCTCCAAAGCTACCAAGAATTATTAGGCTAGGTATTTAGCAAGTTGCTTCACAGAAGCCATATTGCAGCATTATATAATTAATAAGAAAATTTCAATTCATAAATTGTATTTTTACAAACAAGTTAAATATTGATTAGTTAATTGAGTTTTTTTAATTCATGTGCACATCTAATAATAAAAATAATTGTATATAATATAGCATAGTCACATGATTGAATATTTATTTAATTATGTAACTAATGGCATATGAAAAGACTCCTATGAATAACCAATAATAATAGCAATAATGAAGCAGTATGAGAATACAAACACTCTTAGTAAAATTATGTGAAAATATGACCAAACAAAAATAGTAGAATCTAGAAAGATACAAAAATTGTGTTTGAGATGTGAGCATATGAATACATTCCTCTTTGGTAAAATATCTTCTTATGTTGCTATATCAATATTTAAATTATAATAAATGTTAAAAAGATATGTATGTAGGATAGCAGAAATTCAAGCTTGAATTATATCAAGTTCCACAGCATTAGGGAAATTAATCAGTGTAGATAAGATTGCATATTTTTTATATCATTATAAAAATATAAAAGAGCAGATCTTCTAAAGGAAAACTATGTCTCATTATATATAATATATGTTCACCATTTCAGTTGCAGTTAACATATATGGTGAGCATGAATATAATATATAATTAACTCAACTTTGTTTATCCACCCTAGAGCACAGTGTTGCTTTAAGTAGTTGAGAAATAAAAATAGAGAAAGAAAGAAAGAAAGAAAGAAAGAAAGAAAGAAAGAAAGAAAGAAAGAAAGAAAGAAAGAAAGAAAATACCATTTTAGCTTATATCCCCTATGAGGTAAGTAAATTCACCCCATTTCACTGATGAAAAGACTGACATTTTACAATAGCTTGATAGGGTTGCCATAACAAAGTATTATACACTGGGTGGCTTAAAAAAAAAACAAAAAACAAATTTATTCTTTCAGAGCTCTGGAAGCTAGGAGCCCGAGGTCAAGGTGTCAGCAGGTTTTGTTTGTTTGTTTGTTTGTTTGTTTGTTTGTTTTTTCCCCGAAGCTTGTCTCATTAGTTTGTACATGGCCATCTTCTCTCTCCATCTCCATGTGGTCTTCCCTCTGTGCATGTCTGGGTCCAAATTTCTTCTGATAAGGACACCAGTTATAATTGGATTAAGGCCCTCCCTAATGACTTCATTTTAACTTCATTACCTCTTTAATGATCCTAGATCCAACCACAGTCATAACTGAACTACTGGGGGTTAAGACTTCAACACATGAATTTTTGGGGACACGATTCAGCCCATAACTTACCTGGTAAGTTAATTAACTTTCAAAGTTCCATAGAAGAGCTTGTATTCTTGAATTGCAGAAGCCATTTTTATTCATAAAGAAAAGGCAAAACAAAATATTCTAAAATAAGGAAAATCACATAAAATGTTTTCTTTACAAAGCTCATAAGATCCATAATCACAAAATGTATCATCATACACTGGAACATATATAAAAATAAATCGATCATCTGTGCCTCAGGCTGACAGGCTGACATTATACAAAAAATTGGCTTAGACTTTTTCCTCCCAGAAGTAGTCATCTGTACACCAGTTATATGTTTATACAAATATACTGTTTGGAAGTTTCCTTTCATGAATATTTCTCTTGTGTGGCTTATTAACCCATATCCTAAAGGTTTTAACACATTCACTTCCAATTTCATCTACTTTTTAAAAAATATTCCTCTCGGGGCGCCTGGGTGGCTCAGTTGTTAAGCGCCTGCCTTCAGCTCAGGTCATGGTCCCAGGGTCCTGGGATCGAGTTCCACATCGGGCTCCCTGCACCGTGGGAAGCCTGCTTCTCCCTCTCCCACTCCCCCTGCTTGTGTTCCCTCTCTCGCTGTGTCTCTCTCTGTCAAATAAATAAAATCTTTAAAAAAAGAAAGAAATATTCCTCTCAATATTGCCCATTTAAAAATCATATAATTGAGTATATAGATAAAAAGCACTTTAAGTGGCAGATAGTAGAGATTAAATATGGGTTATAATAGTATGACACGATATGATTGCTCTTGTCTGTGTTGTGAAGGAGCTGAATTCATCTTTTCTCCTTTTTCTTGTGTCCTTTATCCACAATGTCGTGTCGCTCATTTGTCTCCTTTCTATTCTTTTTTTTTTTCCACCTTGGGGCCCCGGGCTGCTATAGGTACCAGCCATGCCACACTCTTGCCCACAGCAAGGATCTCTTCTATTCTTGTTTTCAATCCTGCCCATCCTCCTCCTTTCTCACTTCTTCCTTCTCAGTTAAGAAGTCTTCCTATTACAAATGGTCAAGTTAGGAGGCAAACCATCTGATGAAACAAACTGACCCCCGACTGCCATCCACTGATGACTACTGGCATTTTATACATTCATATTTTTTTAACAAAAACACACTTCATTTCAATTCGTAACTTTCCAGATTGATTAACAAAAGGAAATCTAATAATCTTCTCATCATTTGGATGATATAGGACATTCGTAGTTACTCTCCCACTTCTTGGCTAAAGAACCATAGTATTTTTTAAACAGCAATGAGTTCCTCCATGGTATGACTCATGATTAATCTAAACCCAGAAGCTAAAGCAAAGTATGTGGCCCGAAAGTGATGGCTGAGACACAGGGAGACCTACTTTGTATTGGATGAGGCAAACCATCAAGGGGTCTGAGTGCCCCTGCCCATTCTTGCTAGGTACACAAAAATGCAATGATTGCTCTTTACCTGGGCCGAATTTCAGGTTGTGTTTCTAGGGATGAGTCTTGAGGACTGCGATAATGTCTCCTTCTGGGAAAAGCACAGACTTGCTTACTGTTTGCTTATTCATATAAAAGAGCAGCTTTTCCAGTCAGTGATGGTCAGTTTTCCCACAAACAGGGCATGCACAACATTCATCAGGGCCTACACTGCATCCTCCCCATGGGATCTGCGGCAAAGGGAACTAGTGCAAATTCTGATGGTCCTACACTTGTACTGTGAGTTGGGAACAACCCATCTTCAGCACTCGAGCTCATGTCTTCCAGATTGACCCAAACACAAAGAAGAACTGGGTACCCACCAGCAAGCACGCAGTTACTGTGTCTTATTTCTATGACAGCACAAGAAATGTGTACAGGATAATCAGTTTAGATGGCTCAAAGGCAATAATTAATAGCACCATCACCCCAAACATGACATTTACTAAAACATCTCAGAAGTTTGGCCAGTGGGCCGATAGCCGGGCAAACACTGTTTATGGACTGGGATTCTCCTCTGAGCACCATCTTTCAAAATTTGCAGAAAAGTTTCAGGAATTTAAAGAAGCTGCTCGACTAGCAAAGGAGAAATCACAGGAAAAGATGGAACTTACCAGTACACCTTCACAGGAATCGGCAGGCGGGGATCTTCAGTCTCCTTTAACACCAGAAAGTATCAATGGAACAGATGATGAAAGAACGCCTGATGTGACACAGAACTCAGAGCCAAGGGCTGAACCAACTCAGAATGCATTGCCCTTTTCACATAGGTATTCATTAAAGGACGTGTGCACACACACACACAAAAAAAAAAAAAAAAAAAAAAATGTCTCTGGCCTAGAAATCTTGCGTCTCTGCCAAATCTGTCAAGACTTATCAAGACAAGTTTCTAACATTTTATTGTACCCTACTAACAAGTTAATAAGTCTGTTCCTTTTTCTGGATATTACCAGAATACACTGAGTAATATTTATTTCCTGTTAGGAGAGAGGCATGTGAAAAACTTGTTTGGCTCCTCTCAACCCTGTTCCTACAATAGGCGTCTTGTTAGCTTTAAGTGCATTGTAAATGTCAAAGGAGTTAAGGGAAGGGGGTGATAATGAAAACTGGAGATGAAAAGGAAGGGGAAAACTCAGGAAAAGTTTAAAATTAATTTCAAATGTGGGGCACCTGGTGGTGCAGTCGGTTATGGGTCTGACTCTTGGTTTAGGCTGAGCTAGTGATCTCAATGTCCTGAGATGGAGCCCTTCGTTGGGATTCAGGCTCAGCACAGAGTCTGCTTGAGATCTCTCTCCCTCCCTCTCCCTCTGCTCCTCCTGCTCATGCTCTCTCTCTCTAAAATAAATAAATAATATTTTTTTTCTAAAAAAGATTAATTTCAAGTGAATTACACTTGAGTAAAATTTAAGTACCGATGTCAATAGGCATGACAATGGCCTGGGCCTCCACAGTTATTTATGTCAATGCACACAGCTGTCCTTATTTATTGTGTATTTTGAAACCCATCACCACATTACATCTGTGCGCAATAAGATCCATGTGTGTATCACTTAGTGTCTTAGTGTTTTAAAGAAAGGACAGTGATATTTAGAGTCAGACCTGTGGGCACATCCTTTTCTAACACTTGTTCCTTTATCAAGTTATCATATTTCCCACATTACTATTGTTTGGCTACAGTTGATAGCGACCCCAGTTAATAGTAGGTCACATAGCAAGTCTGCAGAAGATTTCCATTTCATGCTGCAAGACCCAATTTCTTGCTCAGCTCCTCTACTGCCTATTCTAACATGCCTGCTTGTTGTCCTTAGTTTTCTTAAGTTCCAAACATCATGTCCTTCTACAAGTATTTCCAAGAGGAAAAAAGACAAGGACAGAGCATCAAAAGTCTTTTTGTCTGGCTATTTTATCAGGAAGGAAATGCTTACAACACTAACTGCAGTGGAGGCTGGGAAAAGAAAATTGCATTTCCTTAATAATGAACAATTTTAGATCCCTCTTCATGTATCAATTGATATGCATATCTCTTCTTAGACGAAATGTGGGTTCAAATTATTTTATCTATTTTTAACGGAGTCATTTCCTTTCTTATTGAATTACTAGAATTTTTTATAAATTCTGGGTGCAAGTTCTTTATCATATCTGTGTATTTCAAATGTTTTGTGTCAATTCATAGCTTATCTTCTCATTTTCCTAACAGAGTGTTTTGAAGACAGAGAATCTTAATTTGCTAAAGTTCACATTATAACTTTTCCTTTTCACATTTCATGTTTTTTGTGTCATGCATAAATAATTCTACATAACCACACATGACAAATTTCCCCCTACATTTCCCAATAATTTTATAATTTAGTTATTACATTTAGCTCTATGATTTATTTCACATTTTTTATATCATGGGACTCATAGTCTAAGTCATGTGTCTTTTATGGATAGGCAATTAATCAAGTCCCATATGTTGAAAAGAATATGTTTACTCTATGGAATTCATTTTATTTATTTATTTTTTTTGAAAATCAATTGTCCCTAAGTAGGTGAGGGTATATTTTGATCATTTTTTCCAGCGATCTATGTTTCTATCCTTTTGCCAATACCACAATGTCTTCATTGTGTAACTTTATGATAAATTTTAAAATCAGGTAAAAATAATTTTAAAATTATTTTCTTCATTTTCAGACTATATGACAATTCTAGATCTTTTGCTCTTCCATGTATGTTTTATAATCTGATTGTTGATTTCTAAAACAGAAACAGTTGAAATTTGTATTGAGATTGCATTGAGTATATAGATCAATTGATATCTTAACAATATTGTGTATAGTGTCCTCTGGACAATGCACTTCATATATCTCTCTTTTCTTAGGGTTTCTTTATTTTTCCATCAATGTTTTTGAATTTCAGCATATATATCTTGTGCGTGTATTGTTAGATTTATTTCTAAGTATTTCATTTTTATTGATATTTAAATTTAATATATACACACATTTAATATATGTAATAAATTTAATATAAATATTTTCATTTTCCAAATGTTTGCTGCCAGCTTATAGAAATACAATTTAATTTTGTATATTGAATTTTATTCTTGGACCTTGTTAAAGTCACTTATTTAAAAGTAGGGATTTTTTTTTTTTTTAAAGATTATATTTATTTATTTGACAGAGAGAGACACAGTGAGAGAGGGAACACAAGCAGGGGGAGTGGGAGAGGGAGAAGCAGGCTTCCTGCGGAGCAGGGAGCCTGATGTGGGGCTCGATCCCAGGACCCTGGGATCATGACCTGAGCTGAAGGCAGACGCTTAACGACTGAGCCACCCAGGCGCCCCAAAAGTAGGGATTTTTAAGGAACTTTTAGAATTTTACATATAACCAATCATGCTGTCTGTGAATACAAGTTTTTCTTTTCTTCCTTTTTAATCTTCTAGTACGCCTTCCAGTAAAATGTTAAACAGAATGTTATTGGCTTGTTATTAAGCTTAGAGGAAAAGCATATAGTCTTTCACCATCAAATATGATTAGCTCTAATTTTTTATAGCATGAGAACAAAATTTGTTACACTTTCTACACCCTAAATCGAAGTCCTGAGGGGCCATTTTGATTGTTAAAATGCCCTGGGAGTACCATTGCTACTTAATATGCAAGGGCCAGAGTTGCTACAAAATGCCAGTAGTAATCCCCACTGAGCCAGTGCTGGGGCCAAGATGAAAAAAAAAATGAGATTTTGCTGAGAAATAATGAAAAAATGAGCTTTTTTGATAGGAAGGTTTTCGTGTCTTCTGCAGCTACTTTTTCTATTCAAATAGTTGTAATTCCCACAATATTTATAACATTTTGTATTTATTTTTGAAGTAAATACCCTTGTGTATATTTACAAATAATACTTTACAAGAATATTACAAATTCATTTAGAATCTGTGTTTCACCAAGCTCTTAATATTTTTCTTTCAGTGGTTGAATTACCAATGATTATACACACATACATATAATATATATTATTTATACAATTTATATGTATATATAATACATATATTATATATGTAAACAGTTCATTGTAGGCATTAAGAGGGCATACTGGAACTAAAATATATATAAATAAGACATATACATGCAATAAGATCTACAGTGCAATATTTAAAACTCAATAGGGTAAATATAAAATATGAAGGAATGCACTGAGTTCTAGTATTGCAGCACTCAAAATATTTTCAACTTTTATGCTTTTATTGTGGATTCATGGTAAATAGAGCACATGTAATGAGAAATGGAGTTCTTCCAAAAAATGTTCCTTACTCAAATATAACAAGTATTTTAGACAGGGGACTACAATTAATGGGAGTTGTTCAGGATATCTTGAAAAAAATCAGAAGGAACAGAACATTAATCTTATGAGTACTTCTAAAAAACAGAAAATAAAAGATTTGTCAATACCAAAGGCCATGTTTTGGGAAACACCAGAAGCAAGAATTATGAGTTGAATTTTACAGGGTAATATACTCTACAGAATTGAGATTTGTAAGTCATTTTCTAGAAGAAATAGAAAAAGCCTTTGGCAGAATGTGTAATTACATTCAAAAAGCAAATAAGAATTGGAATTGATTGCTAAAAGAGTTAACGATAAAACAACAGCAACAAAAAAGACAGGAGAATTGCTGGTTCAGAAATTAGCTAATATTCACTTAAATTGCTGAATCTAGTATTGGTCATGCTAACTTTACAATAATATAATTGAAAAGGATTCTTCATGGACTATCAAAAATGAATGCCAAATCCCTGATTCATTCTTAAGGGAAAAATGAAATAAATTTAGCCAAAAGGAGAGTGGACTGGGGGGAAAGAGGAAGCATATTTCACTTTTTAAGATCATGGGAAATGTTATTTATTTCACTGAAAATAGACTGTTCTTACTCACTTTATCCATCATGGCTGCAATACTTTGTCTTTTGTATGTGCTATGCCATATTGAAGCAGTCACAGATGTCAGACAAAATGGGCAGTAGGAAATATGTAGCAATGAATGGTTTCTGGACTACATTGTGCCTTTACTTATCACCAGATGTGGTTAGAAAGCGAATGCTAATTTCCCATTTCAGATCAGATTAAATAGCCACTAAATATTCTGTAAAACTCCTGGTAAGTGGCATTAAGAAAAACATTCTTTGAACAGTTTTGATTTGTATTCCCTGTTGCTCCTGAGAGCTTCACAGACCACTGGCATTCAGCTCTGACAGATGTCCTAACCCCCAGGGAATGTCAAGAGCCTACCAAACTATTATGCACCTTGTGAAGGTTAAAATGTTTTATGTTGCTAACTGACTTTCCTTCTGTTTTGATATCTGCCTCAGATCCTTTCTAGAACAGAGGGCCAGAGAGATAGACTCTATAGAGATAATGATAGATGATAGATAGGTACATAGGTAGATAGATGATAGATAGATAGATAGATAGATAGATAGATAGATAGATAGATAGATAGATTATACACCCACCCCCTCCACACAATAAACACCCATATTTAGACACATATATTTATATGTCAGCTCATTCAAAACTACTAAAAATGAATTACCTCTGAGACCAGTTAGCTTCAAGTTAGAATAAGCTTCTTGATTTGAAATAGTATCTTAATTATCTTTGAATCACCTGTATCAAGTACAGTATTGGGCCCTAATGATCAAAAGGCAAACCCAAAACAACAACAAAAATGAAATGAACTAACTAAGAAAAGCGTTGTTTCAAGTGATAAAACTATATACAAACACCCCAAAGAATATTTGATTAGTAAGTAAACTGTGAACATCCTCCCATTTCCATTGGCTAGCAGGAAACTTATCCCACTTAAATAATCACAAGAACTCAGTCTACTATAAAACTCTCAGTAAAGAAAGAATTAAGCTGCCATTTAAGGGTGAGGAATAGGAACAAAGTGTGGGAGTCTTCAGTGAAAAGTGAGAAAGTTACCTTTGCAAGCAGGAGAGACGGAGCTAGGAGTTATCGGCAACATGGCTTGAGAGCAGTGAAGGTTCATTTAAGATGGAGATTCTCTATTTCAAGGAGGTCTTTGGTCATATTCAGCAGCATTGTGGTGGGCATCACCTCAGTGAAGAATCGGACTTAAGTAGGATGGTAGCAAAAGGGTTGATGTGTATGCAATAGAATGATTTCAGTGATTTATCATGGTACTGAAGCATGGAGAGAAAGCATCAAGAGTTGATGGGAAGTGAAAATAGCAGGATCGGTGGATTGAAGAACCCACTGGAAGGCAAACGATTGTTGAAGTTGAGATTAAAGGGTGGGGGGTGAATGGAGAGTGAGAAGTTCAAAATTCAAAGCTGTGGAGATGAAGTATTGCTGATAAGAAGGTAGTAACTATGGGAGCCAGATTGAGGAGGGGCAGATATAAAGATCATTAGAGAGAAGCAGAAGAAACTGGGAGCCTCAGACATTAAATGTTTCACCTATATGGATCTTGAAATCAATAAAAAAATAAAAAATTAGAGACTTACAGTGAACTACAATCACTCTTTTACTCATGATGTATGATTATGTCTTTCATTTAACAAAATCAAAATTGAAGATCAGCTAGGGTTTGCAATTCGCCAGAGGTCATGTAATATGTAAACTGTAAAATACATGATTTTATGAAGAATAGGAATGCAGTTTCTCCAATTTTTAAATAATAATCTCAATAACATAATACAATCTACTTTTAATGGGGAGTATGGTTTTTCTTTGAGAAAAAAGTAGGAAAAAAATCTGGAACAATAACTTGTATAATAATAATACAATAAGTTAATTTTGAAAAACAGTGGTTGTTAATATCTGAGGTGTATTCTTAAATAATAACCTTGTTATAGAAACAAATATATGTTATTTAGGATTCTTTAAACTTATGAACATTTTACAAAATGAACACAGTGAATGTGTTCAAAATCAAAATAATTTATAGACATAAGAGTTTTTATATGTGCATACCTTTAAACAATTCAAGGAAATTTAATTTTAAAATTAGTATTTTATTCTAATTTTAATTTATATTTACCTTAATAAAAAGGAGTCACTTAGGGGGCACCTGACTGGTTCAGTGGTTAGAACACATGACTCTTGAACTTGGGATTATGAGTTCAAGCCCTATGTTGGGCCTAGAGCTTACTTAAAAAAAAAAAAAAAAAAAGTCATTTAGTAAATATATTGGGCAAAAATGGGCCATTTGGAAAATATGTCAAGTATGTTCACTGTAATCATTTGGAGGAATACAATATATACCGATATAATGAATATGCAATTCCAATTTTCTTTTCTTTCCCTTTTTTTTTTTTTTTTAAGATTTTATTTATCTATTTGACAGAAAGAGAGACACAGCGAGAGAGGGAACACAAGCAGGGGGAGTGGGAGAGGGAGAAGCAGGCTTCCCGCGGAGCAGGGAGCCCAATGCCAGGCTCAATCCCAGGACCCTGGGATCATGACCTGAGCTGAAGGCAGATGCTTAACAACTGAGCCACCCAGGCGCCCCTCAATTTTATTTTCAAAATGAATTCCCATCACTTACAAAAATCCATAGATCATACAGGGAAGGAATATATACATTTAAAATAGATTTCAAGTAGTACATTAGTCTTGTTTTTTAAAAAATGTTTTAAGGGGCACCTGGTGGCTCAGTCGGTTAAGCGTCTGCCTTCGTCTCAAGTCATTATCTCAGGGTCCTGGGATAGAGCCCCACATGGAGCCTCCGCAACGGACTCAGCACTGTATGGGCTGTCTGCTTCTCCCTCTCCCTCTGTGTGTTCTCTCTCTCTTTCAAGTAAACAAATAAAATCTTAAAAAGAAAAATTTTTAAGAATGTAAAGGGAATTGGAAGATTATGAAGTTAGAGGGCTGTTATGTAGCTGCCCACAAATTTAAGTTCTAGTTAATTATACATATTAAAAGTTTTCATAATATTTTATTACCTTTAAGTAATTATAACCACATTCAGCTAAAATATGTTGCTAAAGAGTCTACAAGATGTGCACTCTGTTTAAAGATAAAATATGCCAGGGTTTAGTTTGTGGTTTTGATATTGATGCATTTTGTGATCTTATTCTCTCTGAGCTGAAAGTTATTCATTAATAAGATGGTAGATTGACCAAGACCATTTTATATCATTAACACCTTTCAAATTCAACATTGTATGAACAATTGAGATGCAATTGGATTTCTGCTGTGTGTGCATGTGGTTAAAAAGAGCTTCAAAGAAACATTAATTTTGATCTTTGTTAACACTATCAGCAAATCAGGTTTAAGTAATTGGTCCTGAAACTATAAGAGATTAGAAATTAGTGCAGTTTCAAAAGTGAAAAAGTTTGAAAAAGTGACTTTTCATAGAGTCACGGTGATGAAAGGCTACAGTTATATTCAGGGAAACAAAATAGTAGACTTGATTCATATGGGTTCACTATACATGATGATATATTTAAGGTGACATTTATTTATTTATTTATTTATTTATTTATTTATTTATTTATTTATTTATTTATTTGGAGCATGAGCTGGAAGGAGGGGGCAGAGGGAGAGGGAGAGAGAGAGAATCTTAAGCAGGCTCCAGACCCAGCACACAGAGCCTGAGACGGGGCTACCCTGAGATCATGACCAGAGCTGAAATCAAGAGTCAACTGCTTAACTGACTGACTTAAGGTGATCATTTATAAGCTTGATTTTTTTCACCATCAGTTTGTTGTTTATGCTTAAGAGTTTGTTTTTGGTTTGCCTCCTTCTATGTCTTTCCCCCCCTTATGTTCTTTTGTTTTGTTTCTTAAATTCCACATTTGAGTGAAATCATATGGTATTTGTCTCTCTCTGATTGACTTACTTTGTTTAGCATAATACTTTCTAGTTCCATCTATGTCGTTGCAAATGGCAAGATTTCATTCTTTTTCAACTACTGAGTAATATTCCATTATACATATATATCACATCATCTTTATCCATTCATCATTCCATGGACATTTGGGCTGTTTCCATAATTTGGCTATTATAGATATAATGCTGCTATAAACATCAGGGTGTATGTATCCCTTTGAGTTAGTATTTTTGTAAATGTAATTATTTTTAAGCAGAAATAAATATGAAGTTCTAGGAAGTCAGATTAAATAACCTCTACAAACACACAGATTATACACATACACTCATTTAACTCTGTTTATTTTACCAATAATGATAACCTAAACACAAATTCTAGCTTTATAACAACTAACAATTACACAACCATTTTTATTATAGTCAAAATTTTCAAAATCAATAAAAACTGTCACTAAAATAATTTAACAGAATGTTTTTAAAGTTTTAAAATTTAGAGAAATAATCCTTAGGCCTTGTTAATATTTTTCAGAATATACTGTACAACCAGCATCTATGATATGTGTCAGACCATATAATGTCACTGCATGAAAAGACATTGAAAAAAGAATACTTTGAAAGATAATGAAGCAATGTGGGAATGATGAATTCTTCCCCATTATTTATATAAACTAGGTCCAACATTGCATTAAGAACATAGATTAGATACTAAATTTCTGCTTTTATTAAATTTTGACAAATTAAATTAAAAAGACTTTTTGTACCTTACACATTTCTGAAATTAATGATAAATTAGAACCTTCATATATTTAAAAAAATTATGGTGCAAATTGTCAAATTACTTACCCTGATAATTCTTTTACTTCATACCTCAGGTATTCATAGATTTAAACATAATGGACCATATTTTAAACAAGTATTGCAATAATTTTGTAGGCACACTGTGTCTCTTATCTCCCTTTATCCATTAGTTTATTTTCGATAAATAATTAAATTATCCATATCCGCTTCTTATTTCAAATTGATTATGCCATTACTCAAGGTAATGTGGTGCTCTCCAAGTTTAAATTGCAGAAAGAATATTGACAACTGGGCACAGTCTTTTTGAGAATGGTCTTTTTTGAGACTAGCGATGGTATTTTATTCTGACTGTGCTCACTGAATAGCAAAGGAGTTTATCCTATTAGGATGTGTGTAAATCAAGAACAATTTTCTTTAGGCATTATGACTTGAGACAAGTAGAATCCTCATTGTGTAAAATGTACCTCTGATTTAAAATGTAGAAGCATAGTTTAATTAAAATGCATACTTTTTACTGAGATTAAGATCAAATTCTAAAAAACAAAAACTAAATACTTCGATCTAACATCAATTAATGGGAAGTCCTATCATTGCTTGGAACATTAAGATTTAAGAATGTGCTAACCAAAGAGTAACAGTGACAAAAACAAAATGAAACAAAGGAGCAACAATATTATCTCTGTGTATTCATGTTTGTAGGATCCTTTAGAGAGGTAAAGTGAAGAAACACACCAGGAGATTAATTAGTCACTTCAGTGGAATGACAATGGAAAGTGTTACAGTTTTTTTTTTTTCCCCTTAAGACAGCTTTGCTTATTTCAGGAGAACCAAATTTATCTGAAAATAATTTTAACATTATGACAAAAACTTAGTATTGCATGCTGTCTAACTGAACATAATAAAAATATAAAAATAAAACAATCTTTCTTTTTCTATAAGTCAAATGTTCAGGTATTATAGTATAACCCATTATTTTATCTACAGTTGCAACACTTCCATTTTTGTATAATAGAAAATTTATGTAAAAATCACATCAATGGAATTTTAGGTTATTTGCTCTCCCTGTTTCTCTTTTGAATGTAAAATATACCTTGCAACTGTATACACATCATTGTATTTGGATTGATCTCATTCTTTTTTAAGGTTAATATTTATATTCCACTACATTAATATTGTATTCTTTATGTAAAAGTATTCTGTTGGTGAGCACTTAGTTTGCTTTCACGTTTTTTGATGTTACCCACAGTGCTGCAATGAACATCTTCCCACTTACAAATGAACTTGCTTTTGTAATAATATCCCCATAATAAATTTAAGCAAAAAATGTGCACTTTAAAAGTTTACCAATCTCAGATTGCCCTCCAAAATATTGCCTTAATTATACTCCTCTGTCTCTATTTTTTACCATACTGCTATCAAACTCTAAAAAGGGTTTGCTTTTGCATATCATTAGTCACTAATAAATGCAGTATGCTTTCTGATGCTTACTTTCAATTTATTTTTCACTGTTTATAAAACTTGTTAACATTTGCATCTATAGTTTTAAAAACTGAGGGGCGCCTGGGGGTCTCAGTCATTAACTTGGTTACAAAATGCTTAGATCATCATTCCAAAGTCCTCCATACTAACTTAAAGGTGGCATATTATTTACATAGAATTGAGGAACAAAGTATCTTCATCTTTGGTCTCCATACAGAGTGTGTAAATTATATATATATATAGATAGATAGATATAATGTATAATATATTTTACATATTATATGTGTTTAAATGCATATATCAACTCTAGAGATAATATGGCAACACCACTTAACGACTGTTTTCCCTTAGAAACCAAAGTGTTGAATGTGTTTCTTATTGGAGGAGTTAGGTCCTCCTTGAATGTTTCCCCATCAATCTTGCAATAACTAGCAACCACAACTTTCATTGTTTTTACACATTTCACCAGAAATACATCCTAAATTTTAGTTTAAAATATCTTACAGACTTTAAATAATATAGAGACTTCTGACTATATTTGTCTTTTGTTAAAATTAACACACAAAAAGCATTAGATATTTATTGGATTTATTGTAAGAATTTCTGAATAATTGCCTTCTTTCCGTAGTAATATAGAAAAAGTGACCTTTAAAAATTTCTCTACTAGGGGTGCCTGGGTGGCTCAGTCGTTAAGCGTCTGCCTTCGGCTCAGGTCATGATCCCAGGGTCCTGGGCTCATGCCCCGCATCGGGCTCCCTGCTCGGCGGGAAGCCTGCTTCTCCCTCTCCCACTCCCCCTGCTTGTGTTCCCTCTCTCGTTGTGTCTCTCTCTGTCAAATAAGTAAATAAAATCTTTAAAAAAAAAGAATAATTAAAAAAAATTCTCTACTAATTTTGTTTCATATACATTTAAATATTTAAATCAAGCCAGCACACTTTATTTTTAAACCTAATTTTTTCACATAAAATTATGTAAACCGTCTTGCTGCCATCTTAAGCAAATCTGTTTTTCTTGCTGTGTATTTGAATAGCAATTTATGCAAACAATGACCTTACATTTAGTTTTTCTCTTCCTAAATTTATATCATTCCGGACTTCACACCTCGGTGTCATGGATCATTTTCTTATCTGCATATTCATGTTCTATTTTTCGTGATTTTTTTAATATGATAAAAATCTTTCATTTTTGTCTGGGCAAGTAAATAACTAGAGAAAATTATGCATATTTTTAATTTAAAAAAATCTCATTTATCTTATAATTATGGCTCATTTGTGTATTTTTTTCTAAGTTTTCTCTCCCATTCTGTCCCAAGTTTTCTCACCCATTTTGTTCCACATATATTATGTTATATTATGTAATATAATCTGAGTTGAGCTCTATGGTAGCATCTTTATATTGAGTTGAAATTATTTGTTCATGGAGCTCTCTCCTTCATCAATTTAGATACCAAGTAACTCAAGAGTAAAAAAAAACATGTAATGATTTTTGTTGGATATAAGATCAGTTCTATTAGTTAATTTCTTTTTTTTTATTAACATATAATGTATTATTTGTTTCAGAGGTACAGGTCTATGATTCATCAGTCTTACACAATTCACAGTGCTCACCATAGCACATACCAAAAGAGTTCTATATTGCTTTCATTAGAAGAAAAATAAGTAAATGAATAAAACTGAAACAGCAATTGCAAAGACACCAATAAATATAGTGGAAAAATCTGGGAATAGCTTAAAAAATTCTAAGGCCTGATGGATGAATCAAACCTGAGAAGACCAGGAAATAGGCCTGTTCTGAGGATATCAGATAAATTCACAAAGATTCCTTTCTAAAGGCCAGTCATTAAGTGATATGAATCCAGGCTTTGAATGTCTTAGATTAATATTCTACTTTAATGCAGAGGAAAAAAACAATGATAGTCATGGTGCAGTGTAAATTTCTCCTTTTAAATTGTCTATATCTCTATTTTATCCATATAGTTGAGAAATAGTGGCTAGAGGCACTTTCTGGTATATTAAGAGTGATTCCCAGAGAAGATGAATTTGGAATTAAATAAGCAGCCAAACCAAGACGTGTTTAACACATTTGGATTCCAGGGGATTCCAGTGTTTGCTTTGAGGATTATTAATTATAATACTAATCATAATATATTGAGACCATAGTCTGTGCCAGATGATAGGTTGGATACAATATCCTCCTAAGTCCTCAAAGCCACCCTGCAAGGTAGGTAAGATTATAATAATCCCCACTTTATAGGTAATGAATCTAAGGCTTAGATGATTTCATTAGCAGTGTTCTAATATTTTCCCGTGTGCATATTTTCCCCTCTGTTGTCACAATTATATTAAAAATTTTCACATTTATTATGATGTATTGGATTCGGTCATCTTTCAATAATATCATGGTGTGGTGAATGATTAAATAACTGACAAATTTATTGAAAATAAGTACATGAAAAAATGTAAAGGCTATGCTTATTCCTAATAATGGAAAAATGTACGAACTTGCTTTGGCAATAATTTTAATGAAGAAATAAGAAAATATATATTATTACATATATTCAGTAAGAATCAATGTATCATTATTTGTATGTATACCTAGGTAGGGGAGGCAGATTTTTCTCTCTACTCTCTTAGGGTTTTTCAAGTGTGCTTGAGAATTAAATTGACATAAGTTGGATTAACAGGAGAAAAGCATACAAATTTATGTAAGTTTTACATGACATGGGAGCCCTCATAAGAGATGAAGTTCCAAAGAAATGGTTCTTCGATAGTAGGTCAAACAGAGAGAGGCAATTGGTTTCTTTGAATGCAATTCTCTGTCTTTACTTCTTATCCTTTATGGTAAGAATGTTAACTTTCCTTCTGGTACAGGGAGAACATCTTTCCCATGGGAATTTCATCCCCTGCTTTTAAGAAAAAGAAGGAAGGTCAGAGTGCTTTTTATGCAATTGCTATTTTTGAACTGCCTTTAACTCAGAATAATCTTTATGCCAAAGTGGCATTATTTGGGGTGGCATATTCTGTCACCCTTCACTTGTACATATACTTAGGTTTATATCTATGCCCATGCTTATGCATATGTCTGATTTAACATCTGTCACTATCCATACATATATATCAACCTCTGTAATTGTATCTGTTTATAATTTACCACAAAACAATAAAACTAACTTCATATGTTTTTTCTTGCATCAAAATTTTCCCAAAAAAAAAGGGTAATAAAAGGGAAAAGCTTGAAGAACTTTGTGCTAAGATTATCATAGAGCAAAAATTTTATATCAATTTCTGTTGCTTTCATATATGATACTGTTAGGCATATGTAAGTAATAAGTCTGTGTCCAAAATTGAATATTATCAAAAAATATTTTAAATTCTGTTTTTTTATTTAGAAAAAAGACTGTGTGTGTGTGCATGCACTTTTTTTTTAATCTAGGAAATGCAGAATGACTTTTTTTTTTTAATCTGAAGCTAACCCTTAAAAGAATAATAAACCAGTATGAAATAATGGATGAAAAGCCCACTCTCCAGAAAGTTCTCTTTGCATGTACTATTTGTTTTCTATCTTATTATTTATTTTTATTCCTTAGAGTAATAACGTGACTTGGACAGAAATAAGACTTACAGAGTTATGGTGAAAAAATAATTTTCTCTTAAAGACCCATCTTTTTTTTTTAAAAAAGATTTGATTTATTTATTTGAGACAGAGAGAATGAGAGACAGAGAGCATGAGGGTGAGGAGGGTCAGAGGGAGAAGCAGGCTCCCCGCTGAGCAGGGAGCCCGATGCGGGACTCGATCCCGGGACTCCAGGATCATGACCTGAGCCGAAGGCAGTCGCTTAACTAACTGAGCCACCCAGGCGCCCAAAGACCCATCTTTTAAGACAAAGATATGCCCTGGTCAAAAGTTGTGTAGGTCGGCCTCATTGTGAGTTTGTGTGAATAAAGTATTCTTCAACTGCTGCTAAATCTTCCTTTTGTTGATGGTCTACTGATGCTTTTTATTACATAAATGCTTATGCTTTAAACTCTAATTTCCGTTTAGGTAGCATATCAACATTGCTATTATCTAGAGTTCTGGCATTCTAGTTCTTTTAATTTGTGTGCCTACTACTTCTTACCTATTATATCCTCTACTTCCAAATTGTGAGTTCATGCTCAAAGTGATTTTTTAAGTGGCAATACTGAAAGTCCTGGGTTGAGGGTGTGTCCCTAAAGACCGGCCTATGTCTGTACAGCACTCTACGAGTCTTATTGCTCTGGAACCAATTTGGCGGGTGGTGGGGGGAGGGTGGATTTATTGTTTGGGGGATTTCTGGAACATGTTTAGTATAAATTCCAACCTCAGACCCCTTAAAACCCAATTTTGTAGTTATGAATTTTAAGAATGAAGTAAATTTGTATCCATGCATCTAGCAAAAGCAGTGAATGCTCTTTGTGCCACTGGGCAACGTTTTTCTTCAAATATAACTTTTCTTTTAAGGTGCAGCTTGATTTAAGAGTCATAGTCCCAAATCTCCATTAATACTTTATCTTCTTTTTCCATAAGAACTTGTATAAGTATGTACCATATATACTTCCATACATATATTCCTATTTCCATAAGAGTGTGTATAAGGTATATATATGTAAGGTGTATATACTACATAAATTATAATTCTGTTTGTTTTAGTATATGTTGGGGTTTAGCAAAATTAAAAAAAAAGTAATACATCATTATAGCTTTTTTCTATGAATACTGCAATTTTCATCAAAAGAAATGACATCAATAATGTGGGTATATGTATAAGTATGTATATGTATATATATTAAAACTCACTATAAAAAAAACTCACTAGTATCCCATATCCTAAGGTTTTTGATAGCTCAGAATTCTTCCTTTGATTTCTATGAGTTCCATGATGTCATTCATCATGTGTTTTCTGCTTCCATACTCAGCAACAAGGTAGCAATCCCAGTGCGAATTGCCGCCTTCATCAGTTCCCACAGACAATCCATTCAAACTGAGCACTTCTTTAAATTAACTTGACCAAAGATTTTGCCTTTCCTGGCAAAGATTCAAATCTCTGAGCAGACAGGCTCCCAGTCAACTTGCAGGTCTCACTGTCCTACATCTTCTTCCTTCATTCTCTCCAAGTTAGAACACATCCTCATCACCCACCACACACTTTTCTCCATCTAAGAATTCTTTTCACACCTAGGTCTCATACAGGATAAGTTTATATGTCCAAATGCTTTTCAGGATATTTTACAAACAAATGCAGATTCTTTTTTTTTTAAAGATTTTATTTATTTATTTGAGGGAGAGAGAGAATGAGAGACAGAGAGCACGAGAGGGAAGAGGGCAGAAGGGGAAGCAGACCCCCCGCTGAGCAGGGAGCCCGATGTGGGACTCGATCCTGGGACTCCAGGATCATGACCTGAGCCGAAGGCAGTCACTTAACCGAGCCACCCAGGCGCCCCAAATGCAGATTCTTAAGAGGAATTCTAGTGGCAAATATTGATGAGAAACGATTTCGTACTTTTGGCAAGTGTGTATACAGCTATTTGTTTCTGTTCTCTCTTTTTCTTCTTCCTCAGAGCAAGGAAAGGAAAACTCAGTAAGATGAAGGTCATTGTGGGTGGTAAATTTCCCTTTACATCAATAATATATTTCATTAGGTGGTGTTGTTCTAAGGCTAATGTAATCCCTTGTTTCCTTTGATGCCTGATCTGTCTCAACTGGTGAAACTAGCGATGTTTTTGGATAATGAGAATATCTTTGTCAGGAGAATACCACTCTCAGGCACTGTAGTAGACAAATGAAGGGGGTCTTTCCCCATTAGCATGTGGACTGCAACTCAGAAAGCTATTGCAAATATGCGAATAGTCAGGCTAGTAAACCCCCCAATCCAAATTTGTGCTGATGCACCAGGGTGAGACTAACGTTTGCTCCAAGGGTATTGCTAGATATGCAAGAACGGAAGGCAATTTGAGTCAACCTAAACCTTCTAGGATAATTTTGTACATGAAGGAGATGTATAGCCCATTTCTGGCTTCCCCTTTTATGATTCTATTTTAATTTCGAGGGGGACACATTTGTTCTTAAATGCATTATGTTTATTTAGAGACATACTCTGTTTTTTTTTTAAGATTATATTTATTTGAAAAAAAAAGATTTTATTTATTTGACAGAGAGAGACACAGCGAGAGAGGGAGCACAAGCGGGGGGAGCGGGAGAGGGAGAAGCAGGCTTCCCGCGGAGCAGGGAGCCCAATGCGGGGCTCCATCCCAGGACCCTGGGATCATGACCTGGGCCGAAGGCAGACGCTTAACGACTGAGCCACCCAGGCGCCCCGAGACATACTCTGTTTTAAAAATACATAATCTTCATTTATCTTGGAATGATTTCTTAAAGGAGTGATGCTAACAAAATAAGTAAATAGAAGCTGCTTCAGCCATAATTTTATAGACGTGGCTTTCCTCCAACTGTATTCCTTTTCTGGAGGTCCATATAACTGAATGCTTTTTATCTGAAACAGTAAGAAAATAAGGCCTGGGAAATTGTAGTTTCTTTATCAACAGTGTCATGTATATTACGAAATGCAATAGAAAAATAAATATGTCTTACCATGATCCTGTGATTTTTTTTTTTTAAAGAAGTGGTTCGGTTATATTTGCATTTTACATTCTGAGCCAAATGTTACCGCTTGTAGCCGAAGAGTGTCCTCTGAAAGGTGCCATTGTCAGAGGAAATTAATTCATGGCTCCCACTCTGGGCTGTCGGCATCAAATTGTTATCTTTCCCTTCCTCCCTGTCATTCAGATTAATAACATAAGTGGCGCTATATGCTTACAGCTTTCTTCCCCTTGTCATTTGACTCAGAATCTCCTCTGCACAAATAGTTTTTCTTTGGCAAATTTAACTGTACTGCAATGTATCTGTGTTTAGTTAAATGTGCTATAGGATCATTTCTCTTCTGACTACTCTTATTAAAGCTAACTTAATAGACCTCTTTCTGTTGTAGGTTTTTATTTCTTAAACACTTCATTGCAGGATGAATTTGAGGTCTTACAACCATTTTTGGTTATAGTCTGGGACTAACATTATTTTTACATTGTTTATGATGCCTCTTAAAATGAGCTTTTTATTAAAAATATTAAATCACTAAAAATATGCACAGTATAGTCACTTTTCTTAAGTCTCATGGTTATGTGATTCTTGCCATCTCTTTATGGAAATCGTCCACACAATGTGAATTTATGCATAAATACAGTGAAAGTGGCAAATTATTCTATATTTAAACATAAATGTAATCAAAGGTGTGTAATGTTTAAATGTGTAGGTTTTATGTTCAAAAGAAATTAAGTGCATGTACCACTGAACAAAGAAAAGACCAGAAACCTTGGAATCTTCTTCATTTATAAACCAGGAAGCTATCAAAGCAAGACAGATCACTTTTGGAAGATTTATAAGTTCGACTTGCATTTTGAAGACGCTTATACAAGTTTTAATGCAAAAAAACACAAAACCTGCAATAGGTATTTCACATTTTAATGGTTGGAAGATCTTGATTTGAAGTCAGGTCACTGCCACCAGGCTTCAAGTTCATGCCATTTCAGCAAACTGTTGCTACTTTCGGAGCTGCCTTGCACCATAAAGCTTGTTCTTACACTTTGAAACACAGAGGCTTTGTGTTCTACAAATTAGTATCTGTCTCCAATGCAGCTTAGGGGTGAATAGACCCTGCCTTTCCAATCTGGCATGGGCTTATTTCCTTGGAACAACCCAAATCACATCCCAAAGTTAAGTGGAAAGAGTAGGATTGTAGTTTTTAGCCCTTCAGTCTTTGCAGTACAGTGAGAGTGGGTTGAAGGGGTGGGAATGAAAGCTGGGTTTCCGTGACAATAACCAGTGTAGCAAGTATTCACTGACACACAAGGTACTGTTACTTGAGGTGTCGAAAGTGTCCGCTTTGCAGCTTTAGAGACTGGGGATATTTAGAGTCATAGGATGTACCCTTCAACACTATAGTGACTTATCCTTCCGATTCCTGCCTCAACTTTATGTGAACGTTCTTCCCTAAAGAGGGAAATGAAAATTTGAACATCTAGGCTATGTCTTCAGTGTCCCGGACAGAGGGAGATGAGGTGTGTAACCTTTACAGATCTGTATTGTGTCCCTGTGAGCCCAAAGAGCTCTGGGTTTCCCAAAGCAGGGGAGGATGCCAAGGGACTTGTTGATCCCTCCCATGTCCTCCTCTGTGACACCTGGGTGTAGCAGAGACACATCTTGGTATTCATTCTTACTCCTCTGTAAAATCTCCACCTTTGTGTAGGCAGAACCTGTGATCTTCTTTTAACCAAGAGAATACAGTTAGAAGTGATCAGATGTCATTCCAGTGATTACATAACATTACATGTCAAAGGTGATGGGATATCACTCCCATGATTATGTTATGTTTTATACAATACCATCTTGCTAACTGACTTGCTCTACAATCTCTTTCTCCCTCCCTCCACTGCTGACTTTGAAGACTCAAGCTTCCATGAATTTTTCAGCTGCAGGAAAATGAATACTACCAACAACCTGTATGGGTGGGCTTTGTACCCTTCTCCAGTCAAGCCTTCCAATAAGAACCCAGTCCTGAGTGACATCCTGCAGAAGATGCAGCCTAGCCACTCCCAGATTGGTGACCCACGGGTACGGTGAAATAATAACTGTGGGATGTTTTAAGATGTTAAGTTTGTGGTGATTTGTCATATGACCGTATAAAACTAATTCAGGGGATACGGAGAATTATAAATATATTAGAAAAAGAGCAATTTCAGAAGAAAAAACTTCAAAGGAGCATATCATCTCAACACAGTAAATAAATGACAGTGAGTAAAACAAGTATTATATAATACCCAAGTTTATGACATTGTGGATTGCAAACTCCTCACTTTTTCTCCTCAACCCCTTCTTAGGGCAAGATAGGGGTCAGCTATTTTGACATCAGTGAAAGGGATGCTACCATGGTCTTTGCCCTTCAGGAAAGAACAAAGAATCATTTGGGGGAGTACAGATCTAAGTGTGAATATTATCACAAAATATTAGGTCATTAACCTTGACTCAGTAATTATTTACTTGTTATAATTTAATTTAATGTTCAGTCTCACGAAGCATATAATCTGTGGTGATTGAAATTAAATAAAAATAATAACAGAATTATGGAAAATATGTACCATTTAAAGGTACAAGCGAATCAGAAAACATTTTGGGGTATTGAAAATAATAGCTGCCATGTGTTAAAACTATACTTACTTTCATAGTTCAAATCTCAACAATAAAAATGATGGTATCATTCCCATTTAAAAGATGAAGAAAGTGAAGTCAAATAAATTGATTTTTCATTTTCTCCAATATAAATTTAATATTTTCAATCTCAGTTGCTCTCTGAATTATGCTTTATAAAATAAGTTTTATGAAGAAAAAAATAGCTTAATCAAATACATTTGGTCAACACTAGGTTGAACTGTTGCTGTTTGTGTGTTTGGTTGTGTGTTGTTGATAAAGTTGTTGTTGAATTATATATTGGATTGTTTTACCTCCAACAAGGTTCTGTGAGCCTTGACTGCTGCAACAAGGATAAGCTCCTGCGGTGCCTGGGTGGCTCAGTCAGTTAGGCATCCAACTGTTGATTTTAGCTCAGGTCCTGATCTCAGGGTCCTGGGAATGAGCCAGGCAGAGGGCTCCCCACTGAGCAGGGTGTTGGCTGGCCTCCCTCTCCCTCTGCCCCTCCTTCTGCATGAGCAATCATTCTCTCTCTTTCTCTTTCTCTAAAATAAATAAATATTTTTTTTAAAAAAAGAAAGATAAGCTCTTGTGAAGATTAATTTCTCAAACTTAATGAGTACAGCGAGCATTGATCACAGAATACCTAATATTCCATCAAGCCAGAATTCACCAAAATCACTTCGCATGGATCATTTGTCTAGATAAACGTATAACAACTAATTCTTTCCAAAATTCCTCAAAAAGCTTAATGGTTTAAAAAACTGTATTATATCCTATTTGCCTAATTAAATATAGGGGCAAGCAAGGAAGTTTTACTCTCATATGCATCGAAGCTATATGACAACTATACATTTTTATTTGGTTACATTTAATGAAGTCTATTTATGCAAGGAAGATGTGAAATACGTTGCACATGTGTGAAAATTTCAGAAAATTGATGATAAAAATATAATGCAAGTTATTTTCCACATTTTCTATATATATGTAGAAAATTAATCTAAATATTCCTGTAACAACAATATTCCTATAGTATAATAAATTTATTTTCATAAATTTGGGATTAAAAATAGAGCAATTCAATAAAATATATTAGTTCAGCTATTGTGTAAAATATGCCTTGAATGGCATGATTCAGCTCACAGTCTATACAGATATTTTAAATAACAGCTGGCAAAAAATTAAAATAAAATAAAATAAAACAGCAAGTTGCATTATATCTTCATTTGCTTGATATAATTATTTTAGGCCTATTGAGTTTTGGTATATTTGAGATTTTGTGCCTTAAATAAATAAGAATTCAAGAATCAATATATGTATTACAGTATGGCTAACTGAAATTGAATATTACATCACGGTGTTTTGTGGGAAAAAAAAAAGACTAAATATAAAGGAAGAATCCACATAATGAAAAAGTAGAAAAGAGCCAGAAGAGGAATGGGTGGCATTTTAAGTAGTTATGGAAAAATCAGGTCAATTTTATAACTATAAATATGCCTGATCAACCCTAAAATTGAAGCACTTATACAAATTTTTCAGTTCTGTGTATTATTTTTCTAGGTGTTATAATATACTGGTCACTCTGAGTTATTTTTAACAACAACAGTAACAACAGAAGCTAATCTCCACACAGGCCATTGATAATTTTCATTTAAGTATGCTTATATTGAAGACATTTATCAATGACAGAAGTTTCCTTTCAGGGGAGCTAAGGTGCCAACAGAAGTTTTGTTTTGTTTTTTACTAATCAAATATGTAGTTTTGCATATAATCCAGAGCTCCTGATTGGCATTTTAAGGAGGGCAGGCTCTACAGAGTGCGTTATGAGATTTTATTGCGAAATTAGGTCTTAGACATTGGCACAAACAATCTCTTAGGAATAGCTAAGTGTATGGGCTTTTAAAACAGAAAGATATTGGGTGCCTGGGTGGCTCAGTTGGTTAAGCGACTGCCTTCGGCTCAGGTCATGATCCTGGAGTCCCGGGATCGAGTCCCGCATCGGGCTCCCTGCTCAGCAGGAAGTCTGCTTCTCCCTCTGATCCTCCCCTCTCTCAGGCTCTCTGTCCCTCATTCTCTCTCTCGCAAATAAATAAAATAAAATCTTAAAAAAAAAACCAGAAAGATATTATTGAGTGAGAATTTTCAGATTCTATGATAGGTAAAAGATAGTTTTGAGTAAGAGGACCCACTGAATTCCTTTCAGATTGTCTCTTCCCTTTTTTTATAAAATATTGGTCCCATTGAGAATATTTTTACATCTGAGATCGGTGATCATTTTATTCAAATTAGACAACTCTTTAATTGCCTGGACTTAAAACTCAGTTATCAACATAGTGAGCACATTAATGATTCTCTCTTTAGGGAGTTATAAATATTAACGTAATACCAATAATAATAATAATTATTATTATTATAACACATTATTATATATTTCACCATACATGATGTAAGAATATCTCCAATAGCATTGAATTAGTGAATTAGTGATTTTCTGATATGAGTTCTCTTTTGAAACATTAATTTAAATTAAGACTGTTCTGCATGTAAATATCTAAATGATGTACTGAATGGCAATTTGAATTCCTAAGACCGGTTACTTGTACTGTATCTCTCAGTTACATCTGTTTTGTCTTCC
The DNA here is from genome assembly GCF_029215605.1 of Mirounga angustirostris. Taxonomy (NCBI): domain Eukaryota; kingdom Metazoa; phylum Chordata; class Mammalia; order Carnivora; family Phocidae; genus Mirounga; species Mirounga angustirostris. Next base: position 20,200,636 of record NW_026991711.1, on the reverse strand, counting down.
ATCCTTTCATTTTTATGGGTTGGACCCATAGCTAGTAGATTGGCCTGTGGTTTATGAAAAGGATTGTGATAAAAATTTCTGTGTAACCACAATAGACTCTGTATTGAGAATTTTGATTGAGAAACAATGAGGGAGTCTGCTACATAGGACTGGGATATTAGGCGAAAGTAGCTGAGCCACATTAATAGTGATGTAATAAAATCATAATTAATAAGTAACTTCTAGAAGTGTCCTGTAGGGTGCCTTGAATTCAGTTACAATCTCTGTGACCCCGCAACCACTGCCCTCAAGCTCAGTGAGAGACTTGTCTACCTTTGGTAATAAACACCTTTTTTCTGTAGCTAGTGTTACGCTTACCAAAAAATGAAGCAAAACCCCCCAGTGAAACAGTTTTAAATCTCACTGTATCCAATTACTGTGTGACTCTTGTCAGCAATACATGCTACGTTGTCCTTCCCGACTACCAAATTGGATGATACTAATTTTTAAAGTTCTTGTCTGATATTTGCTTGAAAAAATAAAATACATTGAAAATTCATTGAGGAAAGATTTTAAGAATTGAACATTAAACATGGAGTTCCATAAGACACATTTATAAGATCAAATTAGTGGAAGTCTAGTGCAGTTCACTTTGAAGCGAGTGCTCTGTCAGGCATTCTTATCTGTTCTCTTAGCACAGCGATTATCAAACAGTAGGCATTTTGGTCACTGTATTACTGCAAAAGGGAAAACATCCAATTAACATTCCAAAGAAATGTTTTTACTGCTGCTAAGAGCTAACACAAATGTATAAGACTGAAAATAATTTTTCAAGATTTTTCTAGGTCATTCTGTCTCCGAAGAGGACAGAAATCACTTTGCCATATATTAATTTGCTAATTTCAGTTTCTCCTGCTACTCATAGTCATTATAATTTACTATTCTAGTGAAGCTGATTAGGTTAGGTGGCTCAGAGCCAGCAAGCTCTATGAGTTCCAATTTCTCCTAGTTTCAGTTTGATTCCTCGGAACTTAAGTAGGGAGACCTGTTGTGTGTACTCTCTAACGGTGCATTCAGAAAATGCAGTAGATTGTACAATCTACTGCGCTGCATTTTTAAATTTAATTCTGTTATCACTTTTGTTTAATAGTTAAGAATTAGACTTATATAAAATGGAATTCTTGTCGGACAATCAGTACGGTGACATTTCAAAAACCCATCAACCAAATCTCATCATACTGCTCATCATGATCTACGTAATACTACAATTTAGCGAATTTAACAGGCTGTGAGCAAACAGAATATGTCCAGCCAAATACGTTATTTCTTCATAATGCATTAGGGGATTTATATCAGGTAATGCATGCACAACATTTCTGAAAGTGCTTATTTAGTAAGTATAAAATAAATGTTTATTCTCATTTCGTATTTACCAATATGCATCTTTGTTATTACTTATTTTAGCTGAACTCAGTGAAGAAAGCGGTTTTGTTCAAATAAAAAAAAAAAGTTATTTTTATCACTGTATAGCTATTTACTACTATTCCATGAAAGAAGAGCTTTCCATAAAACCGTCTATTTTTATCTCCTCACTAAATATTGTACAGATACAAAATGTGATCTCCCATGGGATTTGAATTCAGGCAAATTGGCATTGTGCCCTGCTCTGCTACATTGAAACTGTGACTTTGAACCAGCCATCTAATTTCACTGAGCCTCACATCCAAACTCAGAGCAAAAATAGGAAATATTAAGAGTATTATTATAAAGATTGAATGAACAGGGTAGTGAGCACATTGACTCTCACAGTAAAGGCTCCATAAGAATTTTCTTGCCCCAGATGTTCACTTGACTTGTTGTCTTAATTCCTCCAGCATACTTCATCTTCTTTCCTTGCTTTATTTTTCTCCATAGCCCTTATAACTTTCTGACATACCTGATATGCTCATTGTGACTGAGTTTGTTGCCTGTTTCCTCCCAGTAGTATATGAGATCTACGGGGCGAATTGTTGTGTCCCATTATCTTTGCTGTGTTTCTATGACCTAGGACAGTGTGTAAACATAATGGATATTGAATAAACAGTTGTTGAATCAGTGTGTCATATTTCTCTTTTTTAAGATTTATCTATTTCAGAGAGAGAGAGAGCAAACGGGGGGGAGGGACAGAGGGAGAGGGAGAGAGAGAATCTCCAGCAGACTCCCCACTGAATGAGGTACCTGATGCAGGGCACAATCTTATGACCCTGAGATCCGACCTGAGCCAAAATCAAGAGCCAGATTCTTACACCAACTGAGCCACCCAGACACCCCAGTGGGTAATATTTCTGAACATTATTATTATTATTATTATTATTATTATTATTAAACAAAAACTTGGATGAATTTTATTTATATGTTTACCATTCTCAGTCATCCAAATATACTAAATGTCTAATCCAAAATGTCAATCCTCTTTTTAGAAAAAAAAGGATTAAATAATTACAAATTTTCCTATTATATGGAAGTTAATATAGGATATGAGTTAAGATTTTTAACATTCTTTATGTAAGTAATAAATGCCTAAATCCTATTTGCCTTTATTTGAGTTTTGGATAGACTAAAGGATACTAATCGCAGTATATAACACAAATACCCATGCATACTAAATGCATACAAGCCTTTCTCGCAGGTATTGGAAATGTAGTAGGGGCAAAAAATTTCCGTCTCCTTGCAGAGTTCACATTTTATATAGGGAGATGCACAATAAATGAGTTAAAATACAGAAGAATTAAAACAAACAAATACAAAAGAAAGTTTCAGGGAGTTAGTAGTGATGGTAAATGAAACCGTTAAGGGGATGAACACTGATGAGGCACTTTTTTATATGGATTGTTCAGGATCGGTCTCTCTGAAGAGGTGACAGTTGATCCGAATCCAGAGTAAAATGGCAATGTTATCTCTCTGGATAATTAGTGGAAATGCTTTCTGGACAGAAGGATCAGCATTGCAGGGATTCTAAGGAAAAAAGCAAAGTAAAACAGTTGAGAACATTAATAAAATTATTTTGATTATAACTAATTGAGAAAAATAAAGTTCAAAAACTACCTAAGAGATTTTTAGGCATTGGGAACAATTTCAATCTTATTTTGAGTATAGTAGGAAGTCAATGAACATTTTAGCTCAAGAAATGAAGTCATGTTTATTTGTTAAGAGTATAGATTTTAGGGGCGCCTGGGTGACTCAGTCGTTAAGGATCTGACTTCAACTCAGGTCATGATCCCAGGGTCCTGGGATCCAGCCCAGCATTGGGATCCCTGCTCAGCAGGAAACCTGCTTCTCCCCCTCCACTCTCCCTGCTTGTGTTCCCTCTCTCACTGTGTCTCTCTCTGTCAAATAAATAAATAAAATCTTAAAAAAAAAAAGTATAGATTTTAGGAGACAAGGGTAAAACCAGAAAGACTGGCAGGAAAGCTATTGTAATAGTTTAGGTGACAGATGACCACAGCTCTCTGACTTAGATTGTACTGATTGTGACAGGTGATGCGAAGTCATTTGATTTGAGATGGATTTAAAGGTAGAGTTGAAAGGAGTTACAAATGAATTGGATGTAAGCATGAGAAAGGTAAAGGGATAGTGAGAATCCCCAAGGTTTTTAAGCCAAGCTGTTCTATGAAGAGTGTCATAACTAACAGAAGATTAAAGAATGAGTATGTGTGCAGTGGTCAGGAGCAGTGGTAGTTGAAATCCAAGAGTTATTTTTGGACATACTAAATGTGATAAGCTTTTAAAAATTTCCAAGGGTGATGTCAAGTATTCAGGTGAATATTTTATTCTGTGTCCAGGAAAGAGATGGGGGCTAAAGGTTAATGTTTTGGGAGTCACTAGCAGAGAGACATGATTAAAGCTGTGGAAGTGAATAATATCACCTAAGAAGTGAGTGTAAATAGAAAAGTCAAAAGAACTAAAGACTGTGTTGTATAAGGCTTAATAATGGCTAAAAATATTTAAACACATTCATTTATTCATTTTTTTATAACAAACCTACTTAATAAATAGGGAGCTAATATGTTAATTTTAGAGAAACGGAAATCAAGACTCAGTATTTAATTCTATCTTAATAGAGTCAAGGGTAGTTTGTTTCTTTTTAATCTTTGTAGGTTACCTGCTTCTTAAAATATCATTGCTTAATATTCCCATGATGTTAAAGTGCTATCTTTTTTTTAAAGAATCATGTTATCTTGGAAGTCAAAGACTTTTGCAACATGGTGCTAATTAAATTCATCTAATTAAATCTTCTCCGAACTCTGAACTCAAATTCCTGCTGCTTCTTAACACCTCCACTTGCATGTATGCCAAATCTCAAACAGTAGATGTCCCAAAATGCAAATATTGGTTTACAGGGTTTGTTCACCACCCACCCACACATTTCTTTTCCCATTTTATTTTTAAAAATTTTTTTAAAGATTTTATTTATTTATTTGACAGAGAGAGAGACACAACGAGAGAGGGAACACAAGCAGGGGGATTGGGAGAAGGAGAAGCAGGCTTCCTGTGGAGCCGGGAGCCTGATGCAGGGCTCAATCCCAGGACCCTGGGATCACAACCCCAGCCGAAGGGAGACGCCCAACGACTGACCCACCATTTTAATAAGTGCATCCTATTTTACTCTTTTGCCAAGACATAAATCCAGGAACCATCTTCAGTTTCTCCATTTCCTTAACTTTCACTCAAAGCCTGTTTCAAAAAATATCTAAACTTAGATAATCTATCTGCATTGCTACCATCCTAGGCTAGGCCCACATAACAGATTTTCCAAATTTTACAACAGCTTGCAACAGGTCTCCCTGATTTCTAATATAATCCTTTCACCCCTCATAAGTCTGAATGAGCTTCTTAAAATGTAAATTGAATTATGTACTTCCGGCACACTTAGGAAAAAAAAAATCAAAGTCTTTGCCATGGCCTTAATGTCTTACATAATCTGACACCATTTCTAGGAACTTCGCTTGGAAAATTGCCCTTTGCTCATCAGCTTCCACCTTGATAGGATTTAAATTAGTTGTTCAAACATATCTTGGTCTGTGCCATCTTAAGACTTCTTACATTGTATTCTCTCCACCTAAAACTTTTTCTCAACTTTATGTTATTTGGATAAAATTTTCTCATCTTTGATGTCTGTTCTTCAATATCATCCTTTTAGAAAGACTTGTAATCCCTATTTAATGAATTCCTGTAACCATTGATCTTTATCACAAACATAAAAACACAATAATAATATAAAGATCTACAATGAAGAAAGAAAACATATCCATAAACCCACTACTCAGATAGGTATTATTGATGAATATCACTTCTATGCACAGCATTTAAGAGGACAAGCACAGAAAATATACACAGATTTAATAAGCTTATAGTATTATGCAATATGGATATTTTGTTCACTATTTACACAATTCTACATTTTTCAGCCTGCAGTTTTTCTTCAAAATGTTTATGTATTCTTCATTATAGAAATAAAAATAAAAACTCATAAAAGCCAATTTCTATATATCTTATAGAAATAAGAGTCCTTAAAGGCAAATTTCTATTTCAAGAGACAGAGAAAACTTTGTTCTCATGTCTAAATTTTTTAACAGTTTTTGTAACAATCTACAATGTTATGAGTTAAACCAGACAAATCTAAAGCAGACAAATACTCCACTAAAAAGCGGATGAACATGGATACAAAAATTCTCAACAAAATACTAGCAAATCGAATCCAACAGTACACTAAAAGAATCATTCACCATGATCAAGTAGGATTTATTCCTGGGCTACAAGAGTGGTTCAACATTCGCAAATCAATCAACATGATATACCACATTAATAAAAGAAAGGATAAGAACCATGTGATCCATTCAATAGATGCAAAAAAAAAAAAATTTACAAAGTACAACATCTATGCTTGATAAAAACCCTCAACCAAGTAGGGATAGAAGAAACATACTTCAACATAATAAAGCCAACATATGAAAAACCCACAGCTAATATCATCCTCAATAGGAAAAAAACTGAGAACTTTTCCTCCAGGGTCAAGAAAAAGACAGGGATGTCTACTCTCACCATTATTATTTAACAGGGTACTGGAAGTCCTTACCTCAGCAATCAGACAACAAAAAGAAATAGAAGGCATCCAAATCAGCAAGGAAGAAGTCAAACTTTCACTATTTGCAGATAACATGATACTCTATATAGAAAATGCCAAAGACTCCACCAAAATGTTCTGAGAACTGATACACAAATTCAGTAAATCACAGGATGCAAAATCAATGTACAGAAATCTGTTGCATTTCTATACACCAATAATGAAGCAGCAGAAAGAGAAATCAGGAATTGATTCCATTTACAATGGCATCAAAAATGATAAGATATCTAAGAATAAACCTAACCAAAGAGGTAAAGGATCTGTACTCTGAAAACTATAGAACACTGATGAAAGAAATTGAAGATGACACAAATAAATGGAAAAACATCCCATGCTCATGGATCGGAAGAACAAATATTGTTAAAACGTCTATACTACCCAAGGCAATCTACACATTTAATGCAATCCCTATCAAAATACCACCAGTATTTCTCACAGAGCTAAAACAAACAATCCTACAATTTGTAAGGAACCACAAAAAAACTCATATAGCCAAAGCAATCTTGAAAAAGAAAAGCAAAGCTGGAGGCATCACAATTCCAGACTTCAAGTTATATTTCAAAGCTGTAATCATCAAGACAGTATGGTACTGAAACAAAAACAGACACATAGATCAATGGAACAGAACAGAAAACCCAGAAATGAACTCATGACTATGTGGTCAACTAATCTTTAACAAAGCAGGAAAGAATATCCAATGGAAAAAAGGCAGTCTCTTCTACAAATTGTGTTGGGAAAACTAGACAGCAACATGCAGAAGAATGAAACTGGACCACTTTCTTACACCATACACAAAAACAAATTCAAAATGGATGAAAAACCTAAAAATGACATAGGAAACCATCAAAATCCTAGGGGAGAAGAGAGACAGCAACCCCTTTGACCTCAGCCATAGCAACTTCTTACTAGACACATCTTCGGAGGTAAAGGAAAGAAAAGCAAAAATGAACTATTGGGACTTCATTAAGATAAAAAACTTTTGCACAGTGAAGGACGCAGTCAACAAAAGTAAAAGGAAGCCTATGAAATGGGAGAAGATATTTGCAAATTACATATCTGCTAAAGGGTTAGTATCCAGAATCTATTAAGGACTTACTTACCAAACTCAACACCCTGAAAACACATAATCCAGTTAAGAAATGAGCAGAAGACATGCATAGACATTTTCCCAAAGAAGGCATCCAGATGACTAACAAACACATAAAAAGATGCTCAACATCACTCATCATCAGGGAAAAACAAATCAAAACTACAATAAGATATCACTTCATACCCGTCAGAATGGCTAAAATTAACAATACAGGAAATGACAGGTGTTGGCGAGGATTCGGAGAAATGGGAACCTTCTTGCACTGTTGGTGGGAATACAAACTGGTGCAGCCACCTGGAAAACAGTATGGAGGTTCCTTAAAACATTAAAAATTGAAGTACCCCACAATTAAGCAAATGTACTACTAGAGATATTACCCAAAGGAAATGAAAATAATGATTCACAGGGATACATGCACCCTGTTTATAGCAGCATTATTAACAATAGTCAAATTATGGAAGCAGCTCAAATGTCCATTGACTGATGAATGGATAAAGGAAAAGTGGTATATATATATATATATATATATACACACACACACACACACACACACACACATATTGGAATATTACTTAGTCATCAAAAAGAATGAAATCTTGTCATTTGCAATGACATGGATGGAGCTAGAAGAGTATTATGCTAAGCAAAATAAGTCAGAGAAAGACAAATACCATATGATTTCACTCATCTGTGGAATTTAAGAAACCTAACAGTTGAATATAGGGAAAAAAAGAAAGAGGCAAACCAGGAAACAGACTCTTAACTATGGAAAACAAACTGAGGGTTGCTGGAAGGGAAGTGGGCAGAGGAATGGGTTAAATGGGTGATGAGTATTAAGGAGGGCACCTGTGATGAACACTGGCTGCGGTATTTAAGTGATGAATTACTAAGTCCTACATCTGAAACTGACATTACACTGTATGTTAACTAACTGGAATTTAAACAAAAACTTGGAAGAAAAAAAGAATTTTTGTAACAATTTATAATATCAACTATTTTTGAAAGTTTCTGTGATGGTTAATTTTGTTTCAGTGTGGCTGATTAAGGAATGCCCAGATGACCGGTGAAACATGATTTCTGGGCATGTCTGTGAGGGTGTGTCTAGACAGATTAGCATTTGAATTAGTAGACTGAATAAAGACTGCCCTTACCAGTGCTAGTGGGCATCATCCAATCCATTGGCCTGAATAGAACAAAAATGTAGAGTGAAGGGTATATTTATTCTCTGCTGAGCTGGGACATCCATCTTTTTCTGCCCTTAAACACTAGCACTCAAGATTCTCAGGCCTTCAGACATGGATTGAATTACACTAGTGATTTTCCTTCTCCATCTTGCAGATGGAAGATTGTGGAACTTCTCAACTTTCTAACTGCCAACATATGCCAATATATATACTAGAGAGGGTGAGAGAGAGAGAGAAAGGGAGACTGGATATCTATTTCTTCTTTAGTGAATTACTTTTGCTACCGACACCCTAATTACTCATGCACACTTTGAAGCATTCATGGCAATGAAACCAATACTCAAATTTGGGAGCCTTTACGATCTTGTGGTATAATAATTTCCCACGCACATTTCCCCCACTATATTATGAGAAAAATCATCATGCAAGCATCCTGAAGGAATGGGATAGGGCATATCACTTCCAAGGACTGAACATTGCATTAACAGAGAGGTCTACTATTTAAAATGTCTTTATTTAATTTAAACCAGATATTCTCCCTTCACTGATGTCAGTTCTGCTCTTTGGAATGCCACACAATAAATTAAAACTCCTTATCTTTTGAGAGCACTTTAATTACTTGAAGACACAGCATGCCTCTCTGTATGGGTAAGTCTTCTTTTTTTTTCCCTATTTTGCATCATCAGGACTTTCAACACTTGTTCATATATCTTGTTTTACAGACATCCCTCCGATTGTTCTTCTAACAATATAGATTTGAAAGTTATCACACCTCAAAATAAATTTAAAATGGTTAAAATTATGAGAGTCTTTAGGAATTCTACTTTAATTTTAGTTATTAAAAATACATGACATTTATTTTGGGGCAGGAGCAATATAGATAGACACATTCACTGATTGAACATTCAGTAAGGAAAAAAAATTCCAAACTTCCCAACAAATGGAGAACTTTGTAATATACAGTGAGATAGAAAAGTGAAAAGGCACATTTAATAGGTGTAAAAAATTTTTTCCTGGGTACTTAATGTTTTCTAAAAGTAGGGGTAGAGTGGGGCGCCTGGGTGGTGCAGCCGATTAAGAGTCTGACTGGGTTCCGGCACAGGTCATGATCTCATGGGTCAAGAGGTCAAGCCCCCAGTCAGGCTCTGTGCTCAACAGGGAGTCTGCTTGAAGATTTTCTCCCTTTGCCCTCACCACCCAACTCGTGTGCACTCCCTCTCTCTCTTTCTCTAAAAGAAATAAATAAATCTTTAAAAAAATAAAAATAAAAATAAATAAAAGTAGGTGTAGAGAATGTATAATGCTTAACAGCAAGGGGATTTGACATAATAAACAACTGTGTTCCAGTAACTTAAAAAATTCCAGTTAGGGTAATTCATTTATTATATTTCTCAAAATCTCACCTTTTTTATGGATAAAATAGAGACAATAATAAAACCTGATTGGTGAGATTATTGTATGAGATAACTCTCTTAGCCCACTGCTTTTCACAGAGTATGAACGAACTACTGAATATTGTTTTTTATTATTTTAATATATTCTACATAGCAATAATACCACAGTATTTAATATTTGGGTAAAATGTTTTAGAATTATAAAATTTCACAAAATTATAGTTTATAAAAGTTAGACAATAAAATTTCAGCAATCCATATGATTAAAAAAATTATGTACACATAGATCTGACTGTTATGCATGTATTTAAGAATAAATGTACCAGCTGACATTCACATTTTTTTCTGGGAACTACAGGTGATAATGTTGGCTTGTGCTGAATTTCAGCACTTGCTAAAATATTTTATTATGAAATAAATATTTATTGACATATGCTGTATGATAGAAATGTGTCAAGCACTGAGGCTGCAATAGTGAGCTAGAGAAACATTATATTTGTGAAAATTGAGTTTCTTATCCTGGGATATTCAATTAGCATGTCATCTACATTTCTTATTTCTAATGTTTTCAACCTTTCCTTTCTTTCTGTGTCTTATTCTGTTTTTCATTCTTCATTCTGTACTTACTCTATATTCTAATTTAGTTATTCTCTTTTCATTATATCTGTTCACATTTTTAGAATTGTTTGGTTCTTTTTAAAATTCATTTGTCCTTCTCTCTTTTTGTTCAACTTTTGTCTTATATTTTTTATTCATTATTTCCCCATTGACCATTTAAAACCAATTTAATTTAAATTTCTGTTAGATTATTTCCTAAACTCTGACTTATTATCCAAAACAATGGCATGAGCATAACAACTCTTTAATAGTTCATGACCATGACTACAATAGGCAATTGCCATTAATATGCTCAATATTCTTGATATTGTAACTATGACCTTAGTTTCAGATATTCTTAATCAGTTTGGTTCTGCCCACCATGTATTCTTTTGTCCCTTCTCATTCCAAGGATCCTTGAAGTAAGACTAAGAAGCAATGAAACTCAAAAATGGTCCATGTGGTGGTTAATTTTATGTGTCAACTTGACCGGCCACCAGGTGCCCAGATTCAACATTAGTTCTGAGTAAGGTTATGAGGGTGTTTCTGCATGAGATTTGTATTTGAACGGGTAGACTCAGTAAATTGTCCTCTCCAGTGTGAGTGGGTATCATGCAATCCATTGAGGTCCTGAATAGAACAAAATGCTGAGTAAGGAGAATTTTGCCCCCTTTTTGCCTGCTTGACTCTTAAGCTCTTGTCTTCAAACTGGGATTACATCATTGGCTCTCCTGGTTCCTAGGTCTTTGGATCAGACTGAATTAAAGGCAAGATTTATTGGGGGTCCCGCTTGCAGAAAGCAGATAGTGAGGCTTTCCAGCCTTATATCTTGTGAGTCAATTTCTCATAATAAATTCTATTTCTCTGCTATGCGATAGAATCACAATTCATTTATGTGTATTTACCTTGTGCCCTGAAACTTTGTTTAATGCATTTATTAGCTCTAGAGCTTTCTTGTGGATTCTTTTCCACTTACTATATATAGGATCATTCCATCTGTCAGTAAAGATTTTAAAAAATTTCTTCCTTTACAATTTTCTTACCTTTTATTTCTCTTGCTTGTCTAATTGCTTTGGTTAGAACTTCCAGTAAAATGTTGAATAACAGGTGTGGAAGAGGACAGTCTTGTCATATTCTTGATATAAAGGGGAAAGCTTTTGGATTTTCAGTATTGAGTATGATGCTAGCTATGGGTTTTTCATAAATGTCCTTTATCATGTGAAAGTTCTCTTTTTTCTTAAACTTCTCAGTGTTTTTATGATGAATTTTTTTTTCAAATTACTTTTACATCAGTTGAGATGATGACTTTTTTCCCCTTCATTCCATTAATGTGATATATTATGTTGTATGAATTTTCTTACATTGAATCATCCCTGGATTTTTGGAATAAATTCCACTTGGCCATGGTATATAATAATTTTTTATCCTATTGGATTTGGTTTGCTAGTATTTTTTTGAGGATTTTTGACTCTATAGTTATAAGGGAAAAAGTCTGTACATTTCTTTTTCTGGGTAATGCTGGCCTTATAGAATGATTTATGAAGTGTTTTCTCCTATTTTTTTTGAAAAGTTTGAGAAGGATTGCTGTTAATTTTACTTTAAATCTTTAATAGAATTTACCAGTGAAGCCATATGGTCCTGGACTTCTCTTTGTTGGGAATTTTTGGTTAGTGATTCAATCTGTTTACTTATTTTAGGTCTGTTGAAATTTTCTATTTCTTCTTAAGCCAATTTGGGTAATTTGTGCATTTCTCAGAATTTGTCCCATTTCATCTGGTATGTCTAATTCGTTGGCATACAAATCTTTAGAAACCTTTCCATGGTGTCCCACAAACCTATTATCAGTTCTATTTTTTGTCATTCCTTTGTTCAGTTCGGAAAATTTTTATCAACCTGTCTTTGATTTCTCTGATCTATGTTCTGTGTTCTGCTGAATCCTACTAAGTCCTAACAATGATATCTTGGTTTCAAATTTTTAATTTTTAGTTATAGAATGTCCTTTTGTTTTTTTTTTTTTCTTAGGGATATTTTCTTTGTTGAAATATATCCTTTTATTCACTCTGTCTAATATCATTTATATTTTTTTGACTAATTCCAACTTGGCTACCTTTGGGCCTATTTGTGTTGTCATATTTATTTCTATTGATTCTGAATCTCTTTTATTTTCTTCTCTATATGTTAGCCTTTCCATATAAAAGAACCCTGGCACCAAAGTAATGTTATTTCTTTCCACAGAGAAGGCAAGCATCATCTTCTATTAGAAAAATAGAGTAAGAGGACTGAATAGTTAGATCCGTTTGAAATTGAACTGGGTCAGGGCTGGGTTGCAAATTTAGTTGACCTAAGTTCACTTGTGGTTTTAAATGTCTTGATGAAAGAACTGTTGGATAATTGTCTCTGCTTCTTCAGCCCAGTACCCCATCCACAAGCATCACCTAAGCCCTCAACATCCTCAAAGGTGAGAACATCAGATGGGGAAACTAGTCATGTGTTCTAATCTGGTCGCAAGGTCATTAAAAGCTTCCTTTGTTTTATTTTCACCAAAATAGTCCTCTTACAGATGGCAATCCTGATCTAAGAGTGTTCAGAATCACACATGCCCATAAACAGGAAAATAGCTATTGCTCTCACTGTGTGCAGTGGTCTGGTGCAAATTTCTGAATCCTAAACCAAAGCAAAACTCTTCTTTACTTTTCTAATATCCATTTTTCTTCATATTTTAACATCTCTAACAATGGGATACATCTGAAATCCTTGGCATTGCACAACTACTGTTGGTTGTCAGTCAGAACATAATTGTATCAGCCATGCATGTGTATGGTATGCAAACTTGGCCATAGCTTTTCATATTTTTGACATTTTAATTGAACTGTTATTGTTGTTATATATCCACTGTATTTAATTGCTTTTCAAATGTCTTTGAAAGGATGACATTATAAATTACATTGAAATACTAAGTCATTTTAGCTCAGAAAGGTACTAAAACAGAGTAGGGAGCAACAACTTTTATTAGTGAAGCAAATAATCATCGTCAGAATAATGATTACAATTTAGTAAATTTATTAAAGGGAAACAACCAAGTGCTTAATGAAAACCAAGGACAGGGGCGCCTGGGTGGTACAGTCAGTTAAGCATCTGAATCTTGGTTTTGGCTCAGGTTGTGATCTCAAGATGTGAGATCAAGCCCCGCTTTGGGCTCCACACTCAGTGGGGAGTGGGGTTGGCTGGAGTTTCTCTCTCCCTCGCCCCTCCTGCTCGTGCTCTCTCTGTCTCTCTCTCAAATAAATAAATCTTTAAAAAAAGGAAAATAAAAGAAAGCCAAGGACAATGTCTGCAAGCAGATAAAGCTTTGTTTTATTTTGTTACTGCGATATGTGCAAAAACAGGGACTATTACAAACTGAGCAAAGAAAAGTCAAGACAGGAGAATTGGTCAAATCCCACAGAAGAGATGACAGATATTTTATTTTATTTATTTTTAGATTTTATTTACTTATTTGACAGAGAGAGAGAGAGAGAGCGAGAGCAGTAACACAAGCAGGGGGAGTGGGAGAGGGAGAAGCAGGCTTCCCGCCGAGCAGGGAGCCCGATGTGGGGCTTGATCCCAGGACCCAGGATCATGACCTGAGCCGAAGGCAGATGCTTAACTGACTAAGCCACCCAGGAGCCCCATGACAGATATTTTAAAGTAATGTGAAGTTGGTCACATATTGCTCAGGACTGTCATTAAAACATGAATATCAAATTTGTCAGAGACTTCCTGTGCCTTAAACAAAATGGGTTTAAAATTTAGATATATGTGAATCTATTGAGAGAAAGATGAAAAGGTGATTTTAGAAATAAGGAAGCATCAGCATCCAAATTTATAGAATAGGGGGTCAGTGTCTTGGAAAAGCCTTCTGGGAAAAAATAGATGGAACAATGTTTTAAGAAAAAAAAAAAAAAACAGATGGAACAATATTTCAAGAAATGCTATATCACCAACAGTTTCGGATTGTGCCAAAAAGGATTGTGCCAACAATCCTTTGATGGCATAAAAGATCATATTATCTGGGAAAAAAATGTTATTGATGACGATAAGTAGAAAATGACTTAGAAAACCCAATTTAAAGAATTTCCTTTTTATGTATATATGCACAAGAGCTATAATGTTAAAAAGCTAAACATTTTCAATAAGTATAAAATAAATTTTAAGTAATAAAGAGTAGCATTAAAGTTTAATTTAAGATATTTCTTTCTTGATGTATAAAATAATGTTAATTTTTATCATTTATAGCATCTTGGAGTTGATTAAATGCTGCATAAACTAACATGTTAAATGCCTAAAGGTTTTCTCAACATCTTTGATATGAAATTATCTATTAAATAAGTAATAATGTGCATATATGAATAATGTGCATATACACTTCGTATTATCTTTTACAATTAAATTTCCTATTTTAAGTCATATTTTCTTCCTTTTTTTAAAGATTTTATTTATTTATTTGAGAGAGACAGAGACAGAGAGCATGAGCACAAGCAGGGGAGAGGCAGAGGGAGAAAGAAAGGGAGAAGCAGACTTTGCTGAGCAGGGAGCCCGATATGGGGATCCATCCCAGGCCCCTGGGATCATGACCTGAGCTGAAGGCAGATGCTTAAGTGACTGAGCCATCCAGGCGCCCTTAGTCATATTTTCTGTTAATGCCCATCTCAGTTAACTATATAACTTATATGACTATAAGCTCTGTGAGGGTGAAAACTAAGTGAAAATATTACCATATTATTTTCACCATATTCTCACCAGAATTTAGCACCTTCCTGGTACACTGCAGTTGCCTTGTAACTATGTATTTAGTGAATGAATGTACACAGTATGGAGGTTTGCAGAGGATGGAGAACCACTTGGAGAGAAAAGTGAAAGTAAAGATACGTATTTTTCAGGTAATGGGTTGAGCACTAGAAATTGAGAAGCTATAGAGTTCAGAACCTCTAGAAGATATTGACATGATGAGTAAAAGCTAAAATTAGGAGAATGTGTAGAAAATGAGGGCTTAAAACAATATTTAATTTTTAATTAAGAAAATAAAATTAGGGCGCCTGGGTGGCTCAGTTGGTTAAGCGACTGCCTTCGGCTCAGGTCGTGATCCTGGAGTCCCGGGATCGAGTCCCGCATCGGGCTCCCTGCTCGGCGGGGGGTCTGCTTCTCCCTCTGACCCTCCTCCCTCTCATGCTCTCTGTCTCTCTCTCTGTCTCAAATAAATAAATAAATAAAATCTTTAAAAAATAAAATAAAATAAAATAAAATAAAATTATTTCCTAAAAAGTAATACATATATTTTATATATATTATTTTATAGCACTGTCTTTCCAAAAATATATTTCTAGTAAATTAAAATCATTAATCTACATTCACATCACTATAAAAATTCCTTATTTAATATTGCCTTAAAATTCCGTAATAGTTTCACAATATTTTAGAGATTGTGTGATTCCATGGAGTAATCCAAGAGGAAGGAAGATTTGTTCTGGCTTCTAAAATGGGGGTTTTAGGGGCACCTGGGCATCTCAGTCGTTGAGTGTCTGCCTTCGGCTCAGGTCATGATCCCAGGGTCCTGGAATCGAGCCCCGCATCGGGCTCCCTGCTCAGTGGAAAGCCTGCTTCTCCCTCTCCCACTCCCCTTGCTTGTGTTCCTGTTCTTGCTAACTCTCTCTCTGTCAAATAAATAAATGTAAATCTTAAAAAATAAAAAAATAAAAAAATAAAATGAGGGTTCTAATATTTTTGAGTCGAGCACTTCCCTTTCTTATTTGATGAAGTGCATCAAACTTAATTTTATGCAAAACCATGATACACTTATGTATCTGAATCAGCTCATGTTTCATTTGTTCAGTGGGCTTTAAAAATTAATTAAATAAATATTTTTTTATACTTATATCAAGCAAGTACCAGGAACTGCTGTTAAAATGGAAAATAAGGAAAACAAAGTTTCTCATTTCATGGTAGCTTTATATTCTGGGGGATAAATAAGACAACATCAATAATGTTGTGAAAGTCATGGTACATTTTACTAATGAAGGTAACCAAGTATCTGAGGAAGATAAGTGGTGGGTGAGAATCTACTTTACTTAAAACTTATGCCACGAAAATTCTCCCAATCAAATTTCATATTTCAGCTGACATCTAAAGGAAAAAAGCATAAAGCTATAGGAAGGGCCAGGTATGGAGTTATTCCAGCCTCACATGGACAAACATCCCAATATGAGAAAAGCCTAATATGTTCAAAAAACTTAAAGAAGATCAAGCTAGAGAAGAATAAGAAAGAGACTATTACAAAATTGGTTGGGTTACAGAGAAGAAAGATAACAAAGCAGAGAGAATCGGATGATAAAACCATCATAATGGATTTTTTTCAAAGTTCAGTATCACTTCAGCTGATACTTAGTAGGAAAAAGTCTGAGAAGACTAAAATTTCCATCACTGAAGCAGATTTACAGAGAGAAAATAATTGTTCAAATGCAACAAATAGCCTCCAAGGTAGTCAGATGCCAAGGAGAAGAGAACTCGTCGAGCTAAGTGTAATTTTTTGCATGCCACTCTTCCACTTGGGCATTTGCTATTTCTTTTATGGAGAAAGAGACTGATGAGAATTTGGACAGATAAAGGCTTCTGGGAGACAGAAGCCAGAACTTTTTAGACAACCCAATGGGAGATACAATTTGCAGTTTAAGGTTATCAAAGCAGCCAGGTCCTGAGCGACCAAGATATAGGAGGTAGAAGAATACAGAGAAGTAGGCCTGATATTCAGTATCAGTTTTCGCCTTCACAGAGTTAGCTGATTAAGTTGAAAAGACAAAAAGTTTAGAAAGTCTAGAATAGTTAAGATAGCTGGGGTTTTGCTATTGTGAACATGGAAGTAATAGTTTGATTTCTAAGGATTATTTGCACATTTATTAGTTGACATGTCCCTCAGTTGTATATTGATTCATACAGCACCCCTGTCCTACATCCTAAAATGCTTTCCTTAAGTGTAACTTGCCCGACCACTCTATTTAAGATGACAACCTTTTCCCTTCTGTGCTTTATTCTCTTCACGGCAATTAGCATTATCTAATATACTACATATTTCACATATTTTGTGTATACTTCCTTTCACCCATTACAGAGTTTTTGTTGGGTTGTGTTAGCGCCTGGCAAAATTCATGTCCTTCCTGGAACTTTAGAATGTGGACTTATTTAGAAATGGAGTCATTTCAGATATAATTAGTTAAGCCAAGATTAGGTTGTGCTGGAGTAGGGTGGATTTTTAATTCAATATCCTCAGAAGAAGAAGAGAAAAGACACAGGCAAAATGCCACCTGAAGAAAGAAGCAGAGATTGGATTCCATTGACATAAGCCAAGGCGTGCTGGGTTTTGCCAGCAACCACCGGAAGCTGGGAGAGAGGCATGGAGCACAGTATTCTTCTGAGATCCCAAGCAGGAATGAACCTCGCCAACATCTTAATTTCAGATTTCTGTCCTCAGAACTGTGAAAGATATATTTTTATTATTTTAAGCTACTCAAATTGTGGTACTTTGTTCCAGCAGGCCTAAGAAACTAATAATACGATATAAGATCCTTGAGGGTGAAGATTTTTACCTTTTTTTTTTATTGCTGAAACATAAGTTTCTAGTACAGACTGTATTGTTGTTATTACATAGCCTTCACTTCTTGAGATAATGTACTGCGAGTTTATTGATACAGACTTTTAAAATTCGTAAAACACCTATGAGTTATTTTCAGATGAGGAAAATATTTTTTGTTAAGTCACATAGTTTAATGTTGCTCTATAATTCATACTAGAGTTTATAGTTTTTCAAAGTCTTTTTTTTTAAACAATGCTGCAGTGCAATGTTAACATTTCCTTCTCTTTTTTCCCTCCTCCTCATCCCCCATACCTTCCTTCTTTCCTTCCTCCCCTTCCTTCCTCCCTCCTTCCTTCCTTCCTTCCCTCCCGTCCTTCCTTCCTACCTTCCTTCCTTCCTTTTTTCCTTCCTTATCCCTCCCTTTATTCTTCACTCTCTACTTCCGTCTCAGTCCTTTCTTTTTAACAAATCTAAAAAAGAAGGAATTTGCATTTAAAATTATTTTTTTTATTTTTTTTAAAGATTTTATTTATTTATTCATGAGAGACAGAGAGAGAAAGAGACAGAGGCAGAGGGAGAAGCAGGCTCCCCGTGGAGCAGGGAGCCCAATGCGGGACTCGATCCAGGGACTCCAGGATCATGACCTGAGCCGAAGGCAGTCGCTTAACCAACTGAGCCACCCAGGTGCCCTACATTTAAAATTATTAATGAACTACAATCTGTAGCACTACAGATAAGCTGCAGTACTGAAGTTTTCCTCAATGTTTTTGTATTTAGTCAAAATGCATGTTAAGCCCCCCCTTTACTTCTGTCAAATGACTTTACCAATAAATTTCTACATAATGAAAGATCCAGAGTTTTAAATTAAGTGATTCAGTTCATCACCATCTCAATTATGTTTTCAAGTAATATAGTACCAATTCTTACAAATCTGTTATTTGAGTAAATGTTAATGTTTCTGTATTAATTATGTGAGTAGGCCATAGGTTATATTTTGAATTCCTATATATCTTTCCCAGAATCAAAATTCACATTTTAAGAAGCCCAATATTTATTTTTTTTCACTTTATCAACACCCTGTCTTCTATGTGCTATGGTGAGGGCTGTGAATTGTGTAAGACTGTTGAATCACAGACCTGTACCTCTGAAACAAATAATACATTATATGTTAAAAAAAAAAAAAAAAAAAAGAAGAAGATGGCAGGAAGGGAAAAATGAAGGGGGGGAATCAGAGGGGGAGACGAACCATGAGAGACTATGGACTCTGAGAAACAAACTGAGGGTTCTAGAGGGGAGGGGGGTGGAGGGATGGGTTAACCTGGAGATGGGTATTAAAGAGGGCACGTACTGAATGGAGCACTGGGTGTTATGCGCAAACAATGAATCACGGAACACTATATCAAAAACTAATGATGTAATGTATGGTGATTAACAACATAAAAAAAAAACTGTCTTCTAAAGAATGTAAATTTCTTGTGAGATGAATGGATGTTTCTTCAGAAGTGTTAATGAATGATAAAATCTTCATCTGGTTTAAGTAGATTACACTTCATTTTATTTAACAACATTAGTATAATTTTCCAAATTTCTATTATGCCATGGCCAACCCATATTCAAATGTGAACAACCGAACTTATCTTCAAACACACTTAAAATTACAGTAGAAGTAATTGACCAAATATTTAAATTGCCCAAAAGCGCACATTTAGCAGATTTCTATTTTATCTGGCTAAGCTCCCTCTACCCATTATTAGAAGCAAGTGCTTAGACATTATGTCTGTTTAATTTATTTTTTGGTATTATTTTAGTTGCAATGAAGCTGCTCTCTGAAGATAAACTTTGGATATCCTGGCTTATAATGTGCTCTACCTGATTTCAGTTTTACCTTTTATGCCCACAGAGATTTGCATTCATTATTATTGTAGAATGCCTACAGATTACCTTTGAATATCTAACAGTGACATGTGCTTTTGATACATTATGGGTGTGAGATGTAATAGTCTTGGGAAGCTTAAATTGTATTAAACTTTTATTAACTAAGGATTTTCTCCATATAATTGAATAACTCAAAGCTCTGACAGCTAACATGACTTAACAAAGATTAAATCTTCACATTAAGTTAAAAATAACTTTCATATTTTGAGTTAAGAAAGTAAATAAGTGGAAATAAACTCTGAGTAAACATCATTTATGTTTGTTGCTTAGAGTTATATTTATTTATATCACTCATGACCTAAATGATTCTTCATAAATATTAGTATTCGTCTTCTTTGAAAATAGTTTTGGATTATAAATTCTGATGCACCATAAGCAATAAAAATTCATTTTTATTTTATATCAAAGCATTTTTACATTTTTTGTTCATAAGAAAATGATACTTGCATATTTTCATGCAGATCATATGACCATATTTTCAAGATGTTTAGTTTTTTGGTATTATCTTTTAAATAAACTAAATCAAACATCACCTTATTATGTTCATCGACATTACTTCCCTCAGTGCATTTTATGTTACTTAAATTCTTTTTTTTTTTTATGATTTTATTTATTTATTTGAGACAGAGAGAATGAGAGACAAAGAGCATGAGAGGGAGGAGGGTCAGAGGGAGAAGCAGACTCCCTGCCGAGCAGGGAGGCCGATGCGGGACTCGATCCCGGGACTCCAGGATCATGACCTGAGCCGAAGGCAGTCGCCCAACCAACTGAGCCACCCAGGCGCCCCTATGTTACTTAAATTCTTAAATATTATATCAGTGAGATCAGGAAAGCCTGTGTGAAAGCTTAATGTGCTTCATTGCCCGATTAAT
Organism: Mirounga angustirostris; assembly: GCF_029215605.1. Lineage (NCBI taxonomy): Eukaryota > Metazoa > Chordata > Mammalia > Carnivora > Phocidae > Mirounga > Mirounga angustirostris. The sequence goes on along the minus strand of NW_026991711.1, from coordinate 20,179,819 downwards.
TTTTGAAATTTCATATTAAGATGTAATTTTACTACAAGATAGGACTTCTTTATTAATTACCAATTGCCTTTTATGAATGAGATGATGTAATTTGATACCTCGTTTGAATCAGGAATTACCTATATCCATGCATATGATACATATATAAAAGGATGAAATAACATTAAAACTACTTCTGCAGTGGTTTTTAATGGCTTTCATTTTCTTTATATAAGATGAAATCTCCTATTTTTTCCCTCCTCTTTCTCACTCTCCTCTTCATCTTCATATTTCTCTTTTTTTCTTATCCTTTGTTTTTAATCTCTTAGCACTTAAAAATTAGCAGGTGTTAGCACGGGCATTGATTCAGACATTCCTGAGCTCCAGTCTTTTCTCCACCAATACTTATCTGTGTAAACTTGGAAGAGTGACTTTTTTCCTATAGACTTTAAAGTTCTATAAAATAGGAATAATTACAGATTTTAACTCAAGGTTGCTGGGAGGAATATTGTAAAATAGGTATGCCTACACACATAACATTAAGGTATTAATGTACATTTAATACATTGCATATTAAAATTAATGTATTATAACATTAAGGATCTACTTATATGCTAACTAGGTCCTCAATACAACTTATCTGTTATTGATGATAGTGCTGATGGGAGTAATCATTTTATAGTGTCATCTATGAGGCAATAAGGTGACATACACTATTCAGTTCCATGTTAATGTTACCCTTTAGAAGTGTTTGATATTATGTGCTATTATGACCATTTCACAGATGGAGCTCAGAGAGATAAAGTGACTACCTCATATTATACAGATATTAAGTAACAAAGCTAATTTAAAAATCTATATTGTATTAAAAATATCATGCTACTTGCACATGGTGAAGGATTTTTAATTATTTTGAAGTAAATAGAGCAGTTGGAGGATGAAGAAAAATTCTATATATATCTTCATGCAATATATGCCAAGACATTATTGGGCATGGGCCCTGTTTTGAGTTGCGAGTGTTATGGATAATACAAAGACAGTCAAGTTGTTTGCTTCTTTGTTGAGGTGGATTAGTGGAGTCATAGGAGCAGTAACTGGAAAGAGACTCAGTTCCAGTGATGCTGTGGGCACCAGAGACAGACCGATGGAAACGAGATCCATACACAGGGCATAGTGTTTAAAAACAGAACAGTGACAGTTGAAGCAGGAAAGGGATTGGGGTTGAGGAAAATAGAAGGATCAAACCAAAGATAGTGTGTTCCCTGACAGATGAGTCACCCAGTGATGGGACTCCCAGGGCCATTTCAAAATCAGAAATCTGAAAAGACAACTATGCATTTGGAGTTTAGGAAAGCCTTTTAGATGTTAGCAGGGATTATACTACATGGTGGAGGACACTCTCAGTCTTCTTGAGGGAGAATAGCTTGAATTTAGGAAGTACTAGAAATAAAAAACTGGAGCACTTCACCCTCATGAAGAAGGGAGCATGAACATGGGCAAATGAGGCTAAATACATCGACAGAATCGGAGCATAAGATGGACAGCCTGTGAATTGAGCAGATATGGAGCTAGCTAAAGTTTCTTGATTTACCATTCCTTGACCCAGTGTTTGGCCTGAAATCTGAGCCTACCCACAAAACTACTTTTCTTTGTGCTCATACCATATTAAATAAGTAGAGGGCCTAGTATTCATTCATTATTTTCTCATTCATTTCCTCACTCTTTTATTTATAAATATGTATTGAACAACTTCTTCCATGCAGACATTGGTTTATATACCAGGAACTTATAAATGAATTAAATGCAATACTTGCTCTTAAGAAGCTTACTATTTAATGAGGTATTCAGAGAAGTAAACAAACTATTACAATAAAGTATGATGTATATAAGTACAAGTTTTCGGGAAAACATGGACGAAAAGTTACTTAATCCAGTCTTTGGGATGGCAGCATTATTTGGAGAGGATGAGGCCTAACTTGTCTTGAGAGTAAATTATCAGTTTTCTACTTTAAAGGACTAGAGAATGCAACTTTTGAAAACACCTAAAAATCAAACAACATACTTATTTAGGAACTCTAAGATGTGTGGTGAGACTAGATAATGGTCTGCTATTGATCAAAGTATGGAGATTGGTAAAATACGAGGCTGAAAAATGATCAAGAAGCAAAAAATGCCATATATACCACACAAGTTAGTTTTCTATCTATCTGAACACAAAGGGAAGTAGGTAAGGTAGGGGTTTTAGGAAGGTTGCTGAGACTGGTGTGTAAAAGATAAACTGAAGAGGAATAGGGTTGGTAGCAGAGCAGAGTATATAGTTACCATCTTAAAATGGCATTTAGAGGAGATGCCGGTAAAATGAGAGATAGAGAGATAAATAGGTGACTGATAGCTGGATGATTGATAGACAGACAGATGCTGCCTGTCCAGAGACCTCATGCCTGTGTGATGAGAAAAACAAGATCCCATTTCCTTCCATAACCAAGATATAAATACTTGAGCCTCAGACAAACTACTTGTCAAAAATAATTTCACCAACACCTTTTACCCAGCAATTTGTGAGAGTTTTCAAAGGTTTAGCCTCATATGTGTTTAGAAAAAAAAAAAAAAATTCAGGTTATTATCAGGCTTTCTCATCTTCCACCAACTTGATGTTTTTGTTGTTAGGCAACAACCTAATCCCAGCTACGTCATCTCTGTAACTACCACAGCTGTTTGTCTGAAACCAAAGGGGACCCTGCCCTCTTCTGTACTTCTCAGTACAATCAGAAGTCTCTCCTAATTCTCCAAAGCACAAACTGATAACTGCATATGAATTTTCATGAGTATTTTCTTACAGTCCAACGATAATGAGGCACAGTGCAATAAGGACCAGTAGTTCAAGGTCAGTGTGCATAAGAATCACCTGGAGAGCTTGTTAAAACAAACATGCCCGGACCTCACTCCCAGCAATTTTGATTCAATGGGGCTGGAGTGGACTCCAACATACTACATTTCTTTTTTTTTTTTTTTTTTTTTAAGATTTATTTATTTATTTGAGAGAGCGAGAATGAGAGAGAGAGAGAGAGAGCATGAGAGGGGGGAGGGTCAGAGGGAGAAGCAGACTCTCTGCCGAGCAGGGAGCCCGATGCGGGACTCGATCCCGGGACTCCAGGATCATGACCTGAGCCGAAGGCAGTCGCTCAACCAACTGAGCCACCCAGGCGCCCCCAACATACTACATTTCTAATAAGCCTCCAGGTAATGACGATAATTCTAGTCCACAGACCTTACTGTGTATAACAAAGATCTATAGAACTGCCCAAACTGAGCCATAACCTCAAGTCTCTTAAAAGATTTTGTTCACTCATTTTTATCTGCCTTCAAATTATACAGGAGTTGCTGATCCCTATTCTAAATGTAACTGACCCTCTCTATTTTTGAGAATCCTAGGAAATAAGAGTAATCCCTGGTCTTGAGAGCTTTCCTCTGATTTCATACAAAGAATGTATCCTCAATTCCTCATATAGTGCCCAAGATTACTATTTTCTAAAGATGAATTCTAATAGAATATTTAGTTTCCTTTAGGAAAACATCTAAAAGATGTGGCCTACTGTCATTAGTATACTTTTTATCCCATTTATTTAAGTATTTGTTAATACTTGTATAGGACTTACTATGTACTTCTAAACACTATATAAAGAAGGATTCATTTAACCTTTATAAGTTTATTATAAATTATACAATGTTATTAACCCTCTATACAGATATGGAAACTGAAACGTAAAGAGTTTAAGTAAATTTCTCATCCTCACACACCTAAGGACAGAGAATGTAGTCTGGTTATAGACTCTATCCTCCTAGCTACTATTTAATGTTCTCTCTCCATTTCACTCTAGAGACACTCAAAATCCGTACTATTTTACCTTTTCATGTCTACTTTATTTGTACTCGAAGGTAACTGTTAAGTTTCTGCTGAAGGAGGAATGGCAATGGCATAAGGAACAGGGACCAAAACGTAGAATGAGAGGTAAGGCCACAAGTGCAAGTTGCATTTCTACTGTATTTCTGGCATTATGAATGTTGAGCTTTTCTTTAATGGGACCATTGTGACATAGGGGATAGAAAGGAAGGTTGATCTCAGCTTCAGTCAAATGAATACATGCAAGGTCAGACAATGAAGTATAAACCACCTCTAGAAAAAATAAGGAATACCTTGGGGGCTGGGTTGAAATAATAATAGGAGGAAATAGCAGCACAGAACAGAATAAACATAAAGGAATTTTGATAGAGATTACATGAATCTGTACATTGCTTTGGGTACCATGGACATTTTAACAATATTAATTTTTCCAATCTATAGGCATGGAATATCTTTCTATTTATTTGTGTCTTCTTCAATTTCTTTCCTTAATATCAAGTAGTTTTCAATTATAAAGGTCTTTCACCTCCTTGGCTAAATTTATTCCTAGATATTTTGTTCTTTTTGATGCAATTTTAAATGGGACTATTTTCTTAGTTTCTCTTTCTGATAGTTCCTTATTAGTATATAAAAGCACAACAGATTTTTGTGTACTGTTTTTATATCCTGCAACTTTGCTGAATTCACTGGTTAAATAGCTCTAACAGTTTTTTGATGGAGTCTTTAGGGATTTCTATATATAATATCATGTCATCTGCAAATAGTGATAATTTTACTTCTTTCCAATTTAGATGCCTTTTATTTCTTTTTCTTGCCTAATTTCTTGGGCTAGGACTCCAATACTATGTTAAATAAAAGTGGCCAGAGTGGACATCCTTGTCTTGTTCCTCACTTTAGAGGAAAAGCTTTGGCTTTTCACCTTTTAGTATAATGTTAGCTGTAAAATTGTCATATAAAGCTTTTATTATGCTGAGGTATAAATTTCTTGAGTTTATTTAGAATTTTACTTCTAACAATGTATCTCTAAGGACTTACACTTTAGGGTTTTTTCTTATTTTATAAATTTCACTATAACAGTTTCCCTTGGTTAATGTTTCTACGCAATATATTTTTTCCAGTTTTTACTTACAGTTTCTGTATATCATTTTGTCAGAGATGAATATATAGTTGGAAATATATATCCAGTCTAAAAATGTTTTTTTTAATAGAGAATTCACAGCATTTTTTAAAAGTATTGGTATATAAGCACCCATCACTATCTGCATGCATTAACTACTTAGTTTAAGTAATAAGTGGTGAGAGCTGAGATGGTGATGATGAAGATGGCAGGAGATCTCTTAAAAGTTCATCTGACTTTTTTTTTTTTTCTCAGATTTCATAGCCAGAATTCAAATACCAAGGGTTCAGATGATGAAAAAATCCTCTTACTTGGTTTCAACTTACTTTTTTACTAAGTGATTTCTTCTTGGTTTAACAGTTTGATATTTCTATCTCCTTTGTATTTTTTGGATTAATACTTTTTGTTGTAGAGCTCATTATGGTATTAGTGCTAAATTTTTGGTTCATAGTCTTTATCAGATTGAGGGATTTTCCTTCTGTCCTTAGGTTTCTGAGAGGTTGCTTTGTATTGTTTTGTTTTTTTCTAATTATGAATGGGTTTTGAATTTCATTAAATACTTTTTCTGTTCCTTTGGGAAAGTGATATGATGTACATTTTTTTTCTTTTTTATTTATTAAGTGATAAATTACATTGAATGCTTGTCAAATGTTAAAAACAACCTTTGCATCTGAGAGATAAACCCTACTTGGAAAGTAGCATTATATTTTCTATATATAGCTGGAATTAATGTGTTATATCTTGTCATTTTTGTGTGGTTATATGTTAGGGTTATGTTGGCCTAATAAAATAAGTCTAGCATTGCTCTTTTTACCTCTATTTTTCTAAAAAAGTTTACATATTATTTCTTTATTCAGTGTTTTATAAAATTCACCAGTGAAATAATGTGAGCCTGGAGTTTTCCCTGCAAAGTTGTTTTTAATGGTCAGTGCAATTTCTTCAATCAATTTGGTGGTATTCAGATTTTCTAATTCTTCATAGTGTTAACTTCAATTATCGTTTCTTCTTCCTTGGTCAGCCTAGTTAAAAATTTGTCAGTTTAATTGTATTTTTCAAAAACTAACTTTTCATTGCTCGGTGTGTGTATGTGTGTGTGTGTGTGTGTATTTTAAATTCCTTTGTTTGCTTTCCAGTTTATTAATTTCTGCTCCTATAATTATTGCCTACTTTCTGCTGAGTTCAGTTTAATATGCTCATATTTCTCTAATTTCTTAAAGAACTCTTGGTCATTATTTTAAACCTTTCTTCTTTTGTAATATAAGCATTTATAGCTCTAATTTATTTTAAACATTTCTTTAGCTACATCCTACAAATTTTGATGTTTTGCTTTTATTTTCTGTTTAAAATATTTTCTAATTTTATTTGCAGCTTCCTCTTTAATTCATAGATTATTTAGAATTTTGTTGTTTCATTTTGAATTATTAGAAGATTTTGTAGACACCATTTGATTATAGATTTCTAATGCAATTCCAATGTGGTCAGGGTATATATACTCTTCATATTTTCAAACTTTGAGATGCATCATGTGGCCTATTTAGTGCACTTAAAATTTAGCACAATGCACTTGAAAATAATGTGCATTTGCCTGCTTTTGAATGTGGTGTTTTATAAATGTCAAATGGACCCAGTTGGATGATAGTACTATTTATGTCTTCAATATCTTACTGATTTTCTGTCTACTTGTTCTATTGCATGCTGGGAGGAAAGTAGTGATATTTCCAACTACAACTGTGAGTTTATCTAGTGTCCCTCATTTCTATCTCTTTTTGTTCCATATATTTTGAAGTTACATCCACGATCATGTCCATATCATTTGTTTATTTACTGTAATTATTTTCTTATATGTTTTTAAAGTTTTTCTAAATTTATTTGAGAGAGAGCACAAGCAGAAGGGAGCAGCAGAGGGAGAGGGAGAAGCAGGCTCCCCACTGAGCAAGGAGCCCAACTCAGGGCTCCATTTCAGGACCCCAGGATCATGACCTGAACCAAAGGCAGATGCTTAGCCGACTGAGCCCACCAGGCACCCTATTTTCTTATAGTTTTCTTATAGTTTTTATGATTATTCTGGTGCAATAGAATACTGGCCTCTCAAAGATGCCCTTGGCCACCCTAAAATCTATGAATATTTTAATTTACATGGTGAAAGATATTTTGCTGATGTGATTAAGGTTAAGGACCTAGATATGAGGAAATTAGCCTGGATTATCCAGGTGGGCCCAGTTTAATCGCCTGAGTCCTCACTATTGAGAAACTCCCCAGCTGGTTACAGAGCTGCAAAAATGGAAGAGGAGTAAGAATAATGTGGCCTGAGAAAGACTCAACTTGCCTTTTGGCCTCAAAAATTCAGGAGAGCATGAGCCAAGGAATGTGGTGGCCTCTAGAAACTGGAAATGACCCTCACATGTCAGCAAGAACATGGGAACTGCTATCCTACAACCACAAATAACTAAATTTTGCCAACAACCTGAATGAGCAGGAAATGAATTCTCCCTTAGAACTCCAGAAAAGAATGCAGACTTGCTGACATCTTGACTTTAGTCCAGTGATACCCATCCCAACCTTCTGGATCAAAGACATATAAGATAATAAACGTGTGTTGTTTTGTAGTTTGTAAGTTGTTATGGGGGCAATAGAAAACAAATACATCTTGAATTTAAAATATATATTTTAATCTTATTACAAATGATATTACAGCATTTTATATATAACAATACCCTCCATTTGTGCTCTTTCCATGCTTTGTCCTATTTTTGTCATATATTCTACTTCAACATATTTTAAACCTATGACACATTCTAATATTTCATTCTTGTTCAATCCATTTTCTCACTCTTAACTTACTTTTCATATTCCCCAATGTCTTATTCAAGTTCACCATTCTTTTGTATTTCAGGATTTATCTAATATGTTCTTAAGCCCTTGCAGTGAGTTTATAATTTTAAGTATTTTTTTTTCCTTTTATTCTAGAACTCCTACTTGGTTCTTTTAAAATATAATTTCCACTTTTCTTTGATACTTTCTTTCTTTCTTTGCCTTTATATTATTGAACACATTTTATAGAGGTTAGAACAGTGAAAGTCCTGCTCATTTCATTCCACTTCTTAGTTTTTCCTATCAACTCATTTCCTTCCTCGCTTATTGTCATAAGTTTTGCTTCTTTGCATTGTCAACAATTTATGACTGAATGCTGGACTTTATGAACATTATACTATTGAATGTTTGGAATTTATTATTTTCCTTAATAGAGTGTTTGGTTTTGTTCCAGCAGGTAGTTAAAGCCCTATGGACCATATTTTGTAGCATATTTTAAAAAACTTTGTTCATACATGTCTTGAGCATCCTTTAAGCCTAGATTAGTACTCCCCCTAAAGCACAGCCTTTCTTTAAATTTTACTGAATGCCCAGCTGGTTCAACAATGTTTCTCATATGTGGCTTTTTGGACCCATTGGCCCTATGTCAGCTCCTGTAGTTTTTTGTTGTTGTTTTGTTTTGTTTGTTTGCTTATTTTTTAGCTCCTCATGCTCTGGTATTTGTTCTCTTCCCAGTAGCTGTTTTTGTCTGGTCTCGTGGAGTTCCTCACATTCAGTTTAATAGTTGGCTAAAGACTAGAAGGAAACCACGTGCAGATTTCTGCAGCTCCCTTGCTACATAGTTCCTTCTTCTCTGATACTCAGCCCCCCACACAAATTCTTGTCACTTCAGTACCTCAAATGTCAATCTGTGTTTCCTTACCTCAATGAAACCCTGTTTTTGTGCTTCTTCTCTTTGCATTGCTGCCAGGAAATTGTGTCCTGTAAGAAAACTGAGGCAGTGATAGATCTCGCATTGCCTGTTTCCATTTGCTCTCAGGGATCATAGTTTTCTGCTTCTTGTTCTTCAGACTTGAAAATAGTTATTCCGTTTGATTTTCTAGTTTTTACATTATGTATAGCCACTAATCCTGCCATGATTAGAAATGAAAATCACCCCACACCCACTAATGAAAATGAAGTTTATTATAGAGTCAACATTTACTTAGATTTACCCACGTTTGTTAAATGTTTCATGGCTCTTTGTCATTTCTTGCATCTCCGATATTCCATTTTGGATACTTTTTTCTTCTGCTTAAAGAATCTTTACTGTTTCCTTTACTATGGATCTATTGGTGACAGACTCTCTCAGCTTTTGCTATCCTGAAAATGTCTTTATTTCATCTTCATTTTTGAATGATGGCTTTCATAGAGGAGGAAAAATAAGCTATGAGTTAAATGAATGGTTATTTCTCAAGTTGTAGGATTAAACAGAAATTTAGTTTTATTGATAAAATGGCCTTGCAGGGATGACATAAAAGGTAGTTTTAAGGTAATCTATGATTGAGTAATTTCTAACTATACCTTCACCAAAGATTTTGAAGCCTTATATTTTTATTTTCTCTCTGTGAGCAGCCAATTTACACATAAAGCTTAACAGTATTTATTTCTACCATAATATTATATTGCAGTAGTCATTTGGTCTTGCATCATGCAAATAAGTTGTGCTAATTTAGTTTTAAATTTTAGTTATTTTCCAACATTTTTCCAATAAAATGTTCAAGCATATAGAATTTGAAATTTGAGTACAATGAATAATGATATGTTCCCTAACTAGGTTCAGCTGATTTTAACAATTTTTGTTCTCTCTAAATTATATGTGTAACAAATCAACTATATGTAATTGTATATTTAGGATTTTTAAAAATTTTATTGGTGTTGAAATACCATGTGAAAGTAAGATATAGATATCATGATAGTTCACTGTTAAATACCTCACAATAGTTATGCTAAATGTAAAATCTTTTGCATAACCACATTACTATTTTTGTTCATAAGAACAATCTCTCTATATATGTTCATCTTATATCATATAGTAATGTAATTATCTGATTCCTAGTCCATTTAGAAAATTTCCCAATTTTTATAAGAATAACTTTGATATTATGAATCATTTTAAGTTCATGCTTTTCAATTATTTTACTTCTTATGTATCTTTTAGTGTAGAAGAGTTCTCCCATTTATTCTTTTTAATGGCAATACTTTGAGTAATCCAGGTCAGCTGTGTCCTGTGTTTTGTATGTGTCTGATTATTTTATTTTAGAGACATGTGACTTATTCCCCATATCCTCTATATTTTCTCTAATGTAGGTGTTAGGTATTAGAGGCTTGATTAGATTAAAATGTAGTTAAACATTTTGGAGTTAGAATATTTCATAGTTGATATTCATACTTCATATTGCATGATTTGCTTACTGTTAAGTAGTATGGTGGATTAAAATTTCCACTAAACTTCTATGATCCTCCTATCAATAATATATGTTTCTTCCCTTGGATCTGTGTAGATATTGTGACTACTTTAAATAATATTATACTGCATAAAGATTTAGTGTCAGTTTCTCTTCCCAGGCCTTAAAAGACTGGAAGCTTCAAATTCTTCTGTCTGTGATAGCTGACATGTAAGAAATGTGTCCAACCTGAGACCACCAGACAGTGAAAAGCTTAAAAGCCATAAAGAGAAGCCCAGGATTAAGAGACACTACGTGAAGAGAGAAAGTGGGGTGGGGGAAGAGAGAGAAAAAGAGGGAGAGGGAGAGGGAAAGTCAAAGGAACACCAAGATACCAAACATGTCACTGGGAAGACTATCTTAGAGGAGAATCATTGTCACGCCCAAAATTCATGCCCACCTGGAATTCCAGAATATGACCTTATAGAATTTGAAGATGTAACTAGTTCAGGATGGCAAGATTAAATCCTAGGTGGAGGTGGGCCTTAAATCCAATGACTGGCATCATAAGAAGGGGAGAGGATACAGAGAAAAATGCTGTGGTGAAGATAGAGGCATGGAGACAGAGAGGCAAATTGCAATGATATAGCTCTAAGCCATGGCATGTCAAGGATTTCCAGGAGCTACTCACAGATAGGAAGCGAAAGTGAGGGATTCTTCCCCAGAATCTTCAAAAGGAGCATGGCAGATGGATAGCTTGATTTTGGACTTTTAGCCTCAGGAACTGTGAGAAAATAAGTTTCTGATGTTTAAGGTCACCAACTTGGTGGTAATTTGTTATGGCAGCCCTAGCAAACTAAGACAATCTTCTAATTCAATAAGGCACATGATGCTGATGATGTTGGTCACAGATGAACCACTGAGCCGAGCTTCCTGAATTTCTGACCCCAAAATTGTGAGCAAAATAGAATAGTTGTTTTAAGCCCTAAGTTTTAGGATAGTTTGTTTTGCAGCAATAGATGTCCATAGCAGAATTTTGTACTTGGAAGTGAACTATATAACAAAACCTATGGAACTGACCTCAGGACGAGACAGCAGGCAGAAGTAGCAAGGGCTTTGAGGAGATGGTTAGTAAAGGCTTGAAGGACAGTGATCCAAATGTTACTGGAGGTTGGAGAAGGAGGATGCTTGTAGTAGCAGAACATTTTATTTGAGAAATAAAGTACCTAATTGGTTTGGGGAAATGTTAAATCTGGGCAGGTTGTTGAAAGCACCTACTGGATTCTTCTCACTGCCTATAATAAAATAGGAGAAGGGAAGATGAACCTTGTAAAGAAATGTTCAGTTTTTATGCAGAATTAATTGACAATACAGAGTCTAAAACAATTTGGCCAGAGAGCAAGATGTTCTCAAAGAAAGTAATGACATCAGGCAAATACCAAGTCCAGAGCATGAAGATCTAATTTAAAGGTAAAGAAATCAAGAGTGGAACGCAAAACTGTGCTCAGACTACAGAAGATTTTAGGTGGAATCCCATAGACCCTCTCAGCTACATGAAGTTTTCTAAGTATCATAATAGTGAAAGCTTATGGACTAGCTCTGTTAATAATAAACCTTCCAGGAATCTTAAAGGTGTCATATCATCATAGATTTTTAAGGTACCAAAGGTACAGAAAGGCTTTGTTTGAATTAATTTTTGCGTTTGGCTTTTTTCTAATAGAGTCCATTATAGTTTGATATGTAGGGAGTTACTAATACTTTTATAGGTAGTACATAATAAATTGGACTGAAAATGACAAAAGTTGTTTGAAATCAAAAGCACCTTTGTACCTACAACTTGTTATAGATAAGATGCAGACTGAAGTATTATGTATCTGCAAAGAAAAAAAAGAAGAAAGAAAGAAAGAAAGAAAGAAAGAAAGAAAGAAAGAAAGAAAGAAAGAAAGAAAGAAAAGCAATTGTTCTTATTAAAGGATAACTTAGAGAATGAGAGAAAAAACACAGAGAACAGAGCCAAAAGCTCCAGCACATCATTTCTAGGAGCAGAACTGGGTTTACATGAAGGAACTGATAATATATTGCTGGGCTGGAATTGAGAACTGCTATGAATCAATAAACAGCTGAGGGTTGCCTTTTACCCTACTTTTTGAGTAGGATCATCATTACTCTCAATTTCAAGTTGATATTTCCATTTCAAAATTAACATCCTAAGACTTTTCCAGAACTTTTAAAATTTTATGTTTGCAGTTTGTTTCTATTACCTTAAAAATCTAGTTTCAAAAAGAGGCTTATCTCTTAATAACTTTAATTCTTGTATTTGTTTATATTTATTATAATAAGCATAAATATTTTCAAAACCTGTAATACTAGTATTTCTTGGTCTAGAAATAAAGTTCCTAGGTGAAATTCAGTATTTCTCTGCAGTTACTTTGTGTGTAGGAAATATCTTGGTTAAAAAAAAAAAAAAATACTGTGTTTAAAAGTTATTTGAAAAAACATTTTCTTTTTTTTTAAGATTTTATTTATTTGACAGAGAGAGGGAACACAAGCAGGGGGAGTGGGAGAGGGAGAAGAAGGCTTCCCGTGGAGCAGGGAGCCCGATGCGGGGCTCGATCCCAGGACCCTGGGATCATGACCCGAGCCGAAGGCAGACGCTTAATGACTGAGCCACCCAGGCGCCCCCCCCCTTTTTTTTTTTAAAGATTTTATTTATTTGACAGAGAGAGGGAACACAAGCAGGGGGAGAAAAACATTTTCTATTTGATTTAGAGTTAGGTATATTTACTTTTGTGTACAGTATTAGGATTTGCTTTTGTTCTTGATTAATGTTTAATAAGTTTTTTGCATAGTTCCAAATCAAAGTTATGTTCAAAAATTTAGAAATCTTACTCCCATTCCTATTTTCTCCACTCAGTTTCCATTCAACATCATTTGATTAGTCTTTGGTTTGCTTTTCTATATTTTGATTACCTAAGATAAAAAAAATATTTTAAATATTTTAAAATACTATTTTTAATTATTTATTTTAAAATTAATCCTGTAGGGGCACCTGGCTGGTTCAGCTGGTGGAGCATGCAGCTCTTTATCTTGGGTTCATGAGTTCAAGCCCCACACTGGGTAGTGAGCTTACTTAAAAAACAATCACAAAAAAATAAAATTAATAAAATTAATATTGTAGTGTTATTGTCATATGTTAATATTATATTTTAATATTTAAAATGAACATTTATTATGTGTGCCTGTGTTTGTACACATATATAAATAATTGAGTGCATATGCGTACATGTACATGTTATGTAGCAAGATTAGAACATCTATATCTATATAACTATATATTTAGATATACATCTTTTTTTCTAAAGGGAATTAATAGGTGATAAATTAAGTAAATATTTTGCCATGGCTTGTCATGAGCTAACACTATAAAATCCCATTTTTATTTATTTATTTTGTTTGTTTGTTTGCATTTGTTTATTTTTTTATTTTTTTATTCTTATGTTAATCCCCATACATTACATCGTTAGTTTTAGATGAAGTGTTCCATGATTCATTGTTTGTGCATAACACCCAGTGCTCCATGCAGAATGTGCCCTCCTCAATACCCACCACCAGGCTAACCCATCCTCCCACCCCCCTCCCCTCTAGAACCCTGTTTGTTTTTCAGAGTCCATCGTCTCTCATGGTTCGTCTACCCCTCCGATTTCCCCCACTTCATTCTTCCCCTCCTGCTACCTTCTTCTTTTTTTTTCTTAACATATATTGCATTATTTGTTTCAGAGGTACAGATCTGAGATTCAACAGTCTTGCACAATTCACAGCGCTTACCAGAGCACATACCCTCCCCAGTGTCTATCACCCAGTCACCCCATCACTCCCCCCCTACCCCCCACTCCAACAACACTCAGTTTGTTTCCTGCAATTAAGAATTCCTCATATCAGTGAGATCATATGATACATGTCTTTCTCTGTTTGACTTATATAAAATCCCATTTTTGTGATTACATTTTGTGATGCTTACAATCACTACTACTTTCATATCTAAAACTACAAGATGACTAGTCTGAAGTTTTTTGTTGTTGTTGTTTTACGAGAGAGAGAGAGAAAATGAGCTGTGTGGGCAGGGAAGGAGGCGGGCAGAGGGAGAAAGGAAGAGAATCTTAAGCAGGCTCCATGCTCAGTGCAGAGCCCAACAAGGTGCTCAATCTCACTGACCCTGAGATCATGAACTGAGCAGAAATCAAGAGTCAGAGGTTCAACTAAATGAAACCCCAGGTGCCCCTGAAGTTTTCTTTTCTTTTCTTTTCTTTCGAGAGAGAGAGAAAAAGAGAGAGAGGGAGAGAGAGAATCTTTTATTTATTTTTTTAATTTTTTTTAATTTTATTATTTATTTATTTATTTGAGAGAGAGAAACAGCATGAGAGGGGATAGGGTCAGAGGGAGAAGCAGGATCCCCGCTGAGCCGGGAGCCCGATGTGGGACTCAATCCCAGGACTCCGGGATCATGACCTGAGCCAAAGGCAGTCGCTTAACCAGCTGAGCCACCCAGGCACCCAAGAGAGAGAATCTTAAGCAGGCTCCATGCTCAGTGCAGAGCCCAGCTCTGGACTCAGTCTCACAACCCTGAGATCATGACCTGAGGCAAAATCAAGAGTTGGATACCTAAATGACTGAGCCACTCAGGTGCCCCAGAAGTATTCATTTTTAAAGATCTGCTTCTAGGAAAATATATTGTTTGAAAACCAATCATTAAGGATTCCACCTGAAAATAAAAAACACTTTAAATATTTAAGCACAATATTTTTTGATCAACTGATTGATAATCTCCTTAAATATGCACATATGTATGCAATTATTTAAAATGTATATACATAGCAATTCTCAAACATTTGGTCTCATGCATGCATTAGGGCCTTCAAAAAGCTTTGAACAGGGGCATCTGGGTGCCTCAGTCGCGTAAGCTTCTGCCTTCGGCTCAGGTGGTGATCTCATGGTCCTGGCGTTGAGCCCTGCATCAGGATCTCTGTGCAGCAGGGAGTCTGCTTCTCCCTCTCTCTCTCCCTCTGTGCTCTCATTCTCTAAAGTAAATAAAATCTTAAGGAAAAAAGTTTGGACATGGTAAGTTTCAATGTGTGAGTTATTTTTTCTATATTTACTGTATTAAAAATAAAACTAAAAATTTTTAAATATTTCATTCACTTAAGATTATTAAAAATAAACCCATTAGATATCAATATAAAAATGTATTTTTTTAAAGATTTTATTTATTTATTTGACAGAGAGAGATAGCGAAAGCAGGAACACAGCAAGGGGAGTGGGAGAGGGAGAAGCAGGTTCCGGCTGAGCAGGGAGCCCGATCCGGGGCTCAATCCCAGGACCTGGGATCATGACCTCAGCCGAAGGCAGACACGTAACAGCTGAGCCACCCAGGCACCCCTAAAAAGGTGTTTTTAAGGAAAATAACTGCATTTTCCAAAACCAAAAAAAAAAAAAAAAAAGGAATTAATGAGAAGAGTGACATTGCTCTACATTTTTGTAGATCTTTTTAGTGTCTGACAAATAGAAGGCAGCTAGATAAAATGGAAGAGTATTGTAATAATTTTCAGGTAATTGTTTATATTTTTGGTACTACCCCAAAAGTGACAGATGGTAGTTTCTTAAAGTTTAGCTGTAATGTGGCATCTGAGAATACAACAATGAACTTTTTCTATTCTTACACATTAAAATCCACTGGACTAATTTGAACTTTGAATGGATCTTTTCCCCATACGTACTTTTGTATCTTCATGCATTGGTCATTTGGAATATATTGGTTCACGGAGTTATGGACATGCTCTGAAATTTGACAAATATAATTATTTAATACAAAAATATTGCCGGTCTCATTAGAAGTTTCTTAAGTATTATGAATCTGTCAAACTTATAGTGGCAGATACAAGCTTTATAGAATTCTATTATTCCTCAGAGATAGGATTTTACAATTGGCAGCAAATACTGTCAGTTTTCTTGAAGTGGATGGCTTATTTTGTTCATTTTTAAGAAACTTCCTAACACCCAAATCTGAAAGCTATATTTGTCACTCATTCTTAAATAAAACTGGTATTTTGTGAAAAAGCAGCTACTTGAGCTTATAGCTCAATCACAAAAAATGCTTTTTCCCGAAAGGAATCATTGCAACTTTATAAGTACTTATCTTTTGTCACACAGAATATTTTTATAAAGTACTTCAGAATCAAGATGTGAGAAAATAAATAATTTCACTGCTTCATCAGGGAAAGACTTCAGTGAAACTGACTCCTCCCCACCCTCCCACCAGTGACTTCATGGTAGTGCAGAATATAAACTATTAATCCAGTTTGCAAAGACTTCCTTTATTAATGTCAAGATGGAAGCAGTTTTATCCGCGATTTCATGACAATTTTACAAGAGTCAACATAATGAAAAAGACAAATATTGTCTTACTGTTAGTATGAAAATGATCTTGACCTTTTAAAACCTGAAAGTGTCTCAGGGAGCTTCAGGGTTGCTTAAACCATATTATGAGATCCCTTGATTCACTGATTATTTCTGTGTGTGTGTGTGTGTGTGCGTTTGAAATCCATTTTTCCTATGTAGTACACTTTCTGATTTCAAACAGGTTGCCTTATTTGATTTATTTGTAGCTTAAAGTCTCACAAACGTTGTAATTTCTAATTTAATTATTATCATCTAAGCTGACAATGCTTTGTATAGATCAGTTAATTTCTCCTTCCCAAAATATTTCTAATTTGTAAATACTCAACTACCTATGACCAGTTTGAAAGTGTTACTAATCAGTATTCCAATAGCACAAATTGCTGTTTTTTAAAATAATTTAGAATTCACAGAAGCAAGTTGAATTTCAAATTCTCAGTTTCTCCCTGAAAAAAAAATTATCGACTATCTTTACTGTATTAAGTTCATAAGTCTCTCCTCAGTCAAAGTTATCAGTGTATATTTCATTCTGTAATATCATGACTATATTTATTCACATGAAATAAATCAGTGGAGAATATTTTATACTATTTTAAACAAAATGATTATGATAATTAAATCCTTGGGTATATATTTCTCTAACATTAGTCTGTAAAGATGTGTCATTGATTTATTTTGTTTCTTAGTATTACTATGGTTTTAAAAAGGATGTGGTTCAATTGAATAAATACATGAGAAGAGAGTTTAGGAGAGGTTTATTTTATTGCCCTATCCATCTTGATCACAAGTTGTTTCTGCATGAAATATTTATGTCCCTATTTTCCCTTAAGTAAACAGAAATTTTGAATGCTAATGGGAAATATGGAGGAAATTTTAGTACGTGGTTGTTTTTCACATTATTATTTATTTAATGACTTTTTTTGTTAATGAGTCATTCAGTTATTTTTTTAAATATTCATAAAAATTTATATTCTAAAAATTATTATATTCTAGGACTTTAGAACCTAAAGATTGGTCTTCAGAAAATATTTAGGATAAACTTTCTGCCCTTTTACTTTTATAATCATATGTTCTAATAAATACTATGACTGAGATGTTGGGGGAAAAGATGGTGGAGGAGTAGGGGACCCTATTTCAACTGGTCCCCGGAATTGAGCTGGATATCTACCAGACCACTCTGAGCACCCACCAAACCAGCCTGAGATGTAAGACGATCTGGATCTCTACAAACAGAATATCGCAGGCAGTTGATTTTGAGGTACGAAGTGGGGAGCCATGATTCTGCGGGCAGATATCAGAAGATAAATGGCAGTGCGAGGGTGCCTGACATTGGGGATCCTACACCACTGGTGAGCAACAGCCTGGCATGCTGGGGATGGGGCACAGACTCGCAGATTGGTAGCGTCGGGAAAGGACTTTAGGGGAGCACCCGGGGCGGAAACCTGGAGCAGCAGGGTCACGCCTGAGAACTGGGAGCAGCTGGCAGTTTTAGAAGCACAACGGGCAGAGACGTGCCCAGACCTGGAGGCAGGACTGGGAACGCTGCGGAGGGGTGCACAACCCAGACGCTGCAGTTTATAGCAGCACGGACAGAAACGGAGATGGTGTGGCCTGGAGAGCTCACTGAAGAACAGACTGTGATCTCTCTGCTCTGAGGCAGAGGGTTGGAAATGGTCTCTTCTGCTCTGACTCACGGAAGAGACGCGGAAAGCCTCCAGGGAAAGCCACCAGAGAACAAAAGCCCCAAGGACTGAATCCCGCTGAGCCCATCCCCCACCACAGGGGGGCAGGGCAACACCGCCCAAACAGGGGTGCCTGAGTAACAGCGCAACAGGCCCCTCCCCCAGAAGACAGGTGGCGAAAACAAGAGGCCAGCAACCCTAAGGCCCCCAAAAAACAGTGCATCTTGCTTGGGTCCTGGTCAATAATTTGGACTCTATATATTCCCTCAAACACCCATCAACAGAATGCCTAGGAGGAGGCACCCCTAAAATAGAAAAGACTCAGAGATTATGATTTATGCTGCAGATTTACAAATGGATGCAGACATAACCAAGATGTCGGAGATGGAATTCAGGCTAGCAATTGTGAAGACAATGGCTAGAATGGAGAAATCAATTAATGGCAACATAGAGTCTCTAAGGGCAGAAATAAAAGGTGAATTGGCAGAACTTAAAAATGCTATCAGTTAGATCCAATCCAATCTAGATAATCTAAAAACTAGGGTAACTGAGGCAGAAGAGCAAATAAGGACCTGGAAGACAATATAATAGATAAAAAGGGAAAAGAGGAGGCCAGGGAAAAACAACTCAGAATCCATGAAAATAGAATCAGAGAAATAAGTGACACCATGAAGCGTTCCAGTGTCAGAATAATTGGAATCCCGGAGGGAGTGGAGAGAGAGAGAGGACTAGAAGATGTATTTGAGCAAATCGTAGCTGAGAACTTCCCTAATCTGGGGAATGAAACAAACATTTGAGTCCTAGAGGCAGAGAGGTCCCCTCCCAAGATCAAGGAAAACAGGCCAACACCCTGGCATGTAATAGTAAATCTCGCAAATCTTAGAACCAAGGAAACCATCTTAAGGGCAGTTAGGGGGAAGAGATTCCTTAAGTACAGAGGGAGGAACATCAGAATAACGTCAGACCTATCCACAGAGACCTGGCAAGCCAGAAAGGCCTGGCAAGACATATTCAGGGTACTAAACGAGAAGCACATGCAACCAAGAATACTGTATCCAGCCAGGCTTTCATTTAGAGTGGATGGAGAGATGTAGAGGTTCTACGACCAGCAGAAAGTGAAAGAATATGTGACCACTAAGCCGGCCCTGCAAGAAATACTAAGGGGGGTTCTATAAAAGGAGAAAGACCCCAAGAGTGATATACAACAGAAATCTACAGGGACAATCTATAAAAACAATGTCTTCACAGGCAACATGATGACAATTAATTCATATCTTTCAATAATCACTCTCAACGTGAATGGCCTAAATGCTCCCATAAAATGGCACAGGGTTGCAGATTGGATAAAAAGACAGGACCCATCCATATGCTGTCTACAAGAGACTCATTTTGAACCTAAAGATACATCCAGACTGAAAGTGAAGGGATGGAGATCCATCTTCCATGACAGCGGACCTCAAAAGAAAGCTGGGGTACAATTCTTATATCAGACAGATTAGATTTTAAACTAAAGTCTGAAATAAGAGACACAGAAGGACACTATATCATTCTTAAAGGGTCTATCCAACAAGAAGATCTAACAATTGTAAATATCTATGCCCCCAACATGGGAGCAGCCATCTATATAAGGCAACTGTTAACCAAAATAAAGAGACATACTGATAACAATACGTTCATTGTAGGAGACCTCAATACTCCACTCTCAGCAATGGACAGATCATCTAAGCAGAAAATCAACAAGGAAACAAGAGCTTTGAATGATACATTGGACCAGATGGACCTCATAGATATTTACAGAACATTCCACCCTAAAACAACAGAATACTCATTCTTCTTGAGCACACATGGAACTTTCTCCAGAATAGACAATATATTGGGTCACAAATCATTTCTGAACTGATACCAAAAGATTGAGATTATTCCCTGCATATTCTCAGACCACAATGCTCTAAAATTGGAACTCAATCACAAGAAAAAATTTGGCAGAAATTCAAACACTTGGAAGCTAAAGACCACTCTGCTCAAGAATGTTTGGGTGAACCAAGAAATCAAAGAAGAACTTAAACAATTCATGGAAATCAATGAGAACGAAAGCACATCAGTCCAAAACCTATGGGATACTGCAAAGTCGGTCCTAAGGGAGAGATACATAGCCATCCAAGCCTCACTCAAAAAACAGAAAAATCCTGAATTCACCAACTAACTCTACACCTTAAAGAACTAGAGAAAAAGCAACAAACGACGCCTAAGCCACGCATTAGAAGAGAAATAATTAAAATTAGAGCAGAAATCAATGAATTAGAAACCAGAAACACAGTAGATCAGATCAATGAAACTAGAAGTTGGTTCTTTGAAAGAATTAATAAGATCGATAAACCACTGGCCAGACTTACCCAAAAGAAAAGAGAAAGGACCCAAATTAATAAAATTATGAATGTAAGGGGAGAGATCACGACCAACACCAAGGAAATAGAAACAATTATTAGAAATTATTATCAACAACTATATGCCAATAAACTGAGCAATCTGGATGAAATGGATGCCTTCCTGGAAACCTATAAGCTGCCAAGACTGAAACAGGAAGAAATATGACAACCTGAATAGGCCAATAACCAGTAACGAGATTGAAGCAGTGATCAAAAACCTCCAAAAAACAAGAGTCCAGGACCTGATGGATTCCCTGTGGAATTCTACCAAACATTCAAAGAAGAAATAATACCTATTCGGGCTCCTGGGTGGCTCAGATGGTTAAGCATCTGCCTTCGGCTCGGGTCATGATCCTAGGGTCCTGGGATCGAGTCCCACATCGGGCTCCCTGCTCCTTGGGAGCCTGCTTCTCTCTCTCTCTCTCTCTCTCTCTCATGAATAAATAAATAAAATCTTTAAAAAAAAAAAAGAAATAATACCTATTCTACTGAAGCTGTTTCAAAAAATAGAAACAGAAGGAAAACTTCCAAACTCATTCTATGAGGCCAGCATTACCTTAATCCCCAAACCAGGCAAAGACCCCATCAAAAAGGAGAATTTCAGACAAATATCCCCAATGAATATGGATAACAAAATCCTAGCGAATAGGATCCCAAGTGGGATTTATCCCCGGGATGCAAGGGTGGTTCAACATTCGCAAATCAATCAATGTGATAGAGCACATTAATAAGAGGAGGGAGAAGAACCATATGGTCCTCTCATTTGGTGCAGAAAAAGCATTTGACAAAATACAACATCCTTTCCTGATTAAAACTCTCCAGAGTATAGGGATAGAGGGAACATTCCTCAAGTTCATAAAATCCATCTATGAAAAACCCACAGTGAATATCATCCTCAATGGGGAAAAGCTGAGAGCCTTTCCCTTAAGATCAGGAACACTTCAAGGATGCCCACTCTCGCCACTATTGTTCAACATAGTACTAGAAGTCCTAGCAACAGCAATCAGACAACAAAAAGAAATAAAAGGTATTCAAATTGGCAAAGAAGAAGTCAAACTCTCTTTTCGCAGACGACATGATACTTTATGCGGAAAACCCAAAAGACTCCACCCCCAAATTACTAGAACTCATCCAGCAATTCAGTAATGTGGCAGGATACAAAACCAATGCACAGAAATCAGTTGCTTTCTTATACACTAACAATTCAACTGTAGAAACAGAAATTAGAGAAACGATTCCATTTACAATAGCACCAAAAACCATAAGATACCTCGGAATAAACCTAACAAAAGAGGTAAAGGATCTATACTCTAGGAACTACAGAACCCTCATGAAAGAATTGAAGAAGACACAAAAAGATGGAAAAATATTCCATGCTCATTGATCAGAAGAATAAACATTGTTAAAATGGCTATGCTACCTAGAGCAATCTATACCTTCAGTGCCATCCCAATCAAAATTCCAATGACATTTTTCAAAGTGCTGGAACAAACAATCCTAAAATTTGTATGGAATCAGAAAAGACCCCGAATTGCCAAGGAAATGCTGAAAAAGAAAAACAAAGCTGGGGGCATCACTTTGCCCAATTTCAAGCTATATTACAAAACTGTGATCACCAAGACAGCATGGTACTGGCACATAAACAGACATATAGACCAATGGGACAGAATAGAGAACCCAGATATGGACCCTCAACTCTATGGTCAAATAATCTTTGACAAAGCAGGAAAAACATGCAATGGAAAAAAGACAGTCTCTTCAATAAATGGTGCTGGGGAAAGTGGACAGCCACATGCAGAAGAATGAAACTCGACCATTCTCTAACACCATTCACAAAGATAAACTCAAAGTGGATGAAAGACCTCAATGTGAGACAGGAATCCATCAAAATCCTAGAAGAGAACATAGGCAGTAACCTCTATGACATCGGCCACAGCAACTTCTTTCAAGATATATCTACAAAGGCTAGTGAAACAAAAGCAAAAATGAACTTTTGGGACTTCATCAAGATAAGAAGCTTCTGCACAGCAAAGGAAACAGTCAAGAAAACAAAGAGGCAACCCACAGAATGGGAGAAGATATTTGCAAATGACACTACAGATAAAGGGCTGGTATCCAAGATCTATAAAGTTCTCAAACTCAACACCCAAAAAACAACATTTATTGAAGAGACTAAACTTTTGCCAATGAGTATTCCAGGCTCCTTTGGAAAATATTAGCTGACTGTATATGCAAGAGTTTATTTCTGGGCTCTCTATTCTATTCCATGTTCTTTATGTCTGGTTTTATGCTAGTACCATGCTATTTTGATGACAATACTTTGTAATATAGATTGAAATTAGGAAATATGATGCCTCCTGCCCTGTTCTTTCTCAAGATTTTCTTGCCTAGTCAAGTATTTTGATGATTCCATATGAATATCTGTATTTTTTTTTCTATTTATGTGAAAAATGCCATTGGGATTTCAATAAGGATTGCACTGAATCTGTAGATCACTTAGGGTAGTATGGGTCGGCATTTTAACAATATTAATTCTTCCAGTCTGTCAACATGGGGTAACTTTCCATTTAACTGTGTCTTCTCTAATTTCTTTTATCAATGTTTTATTGCCTTCAGTATAGATATTTCACCTCCTTGGTTATATTTGTTCTTAAGTATTTTATTGTTATTGGTGCTATTATAAAGGGATTATCTCTTTTTGGATAGTTTGGTGTTAATGTATAGAAATGTAACTGATTTTTGTATGGTGATTTTTATATTCTGAAACTTGATGTAATTCATTTATTAGTTCTAACATTTTATTGGTGGAATTTTTAGGATTATCTTTATACAAGTTCATGCCATCCACAGAGACAATTTTACTTCTTCCTTTCTGATTTGGATGCCTTTTATTTCTTTTTCTTGCCTAATCACTCTGGCTAGGACTTTCAGTACTGTGTTGTGTAAGAGTGGTGATAGTGAGAACTCTTTTCTTATTCTTGATTTTAGAGGAAATGCTTTCAGTTTTTCAGCATAGAGTATGATGTTAACTTTGGGTTTACCATACATGGCCTATGTTATGTTGAGGTATGTTTCTTCTATACCTAGTTTATTTAGAGATTTTTTCAAGAAAGGGTGTTCAATCTATTTCCTTACTATTGAGAGAATCAAATTATTTTTATCCTTAATTTCAACATTTTGCACATATATATTAGTAACTTGAAAGGATATTCAAGTTTGTTGTTGAAACTTTTTAGATTAAGCAGTCTATAATAATAATAGTTGATAAATTCTGGGCAACAGTGAACCATCTTATAATAGATTTCTTTTTAATAAAAAAGCAATCCTGAAAAATCCTCAAAGGGGATTTTGTATATTTGATGTTAATAGATGTTCACTTATAATAAGAAAAATTTTAATACATTTAAAGTCTCTAAGAAAAGAATTGTCCGAAATTAACAAAGTAACCATATAACAGCACACTGAAGAATTTTATTGTGAACTGAAGTATCAAATATGAAAAAAGTCAATAAATGAAATTCAAAATGTTATACAAACTTTAAAATGATATTTCATTATGAATTAGTGGGCTATAGAATGGAACATTACACTGCACAGCACAACAAAAGATACTGACTAAAGTAAAGAATAACTGGGATGCCTGGGTGGCTCAGTCGATTAAGTGTCTGTCTTTGGCCCAGGTCATGATCCCACGGTCCTGGGATCAAGTCCCACATCCTGCTCCTTGCTCAGCGGGGAGCCTGCTTCTCCCTCTGCCCGCCTCCCACTCCCCTTGCTTGTGCTTTCTCTCTCTCTCATAAATAAATCTTTAAAAACATAAAATAAAGAATAACTCATTAGCACAGAATATATAGATCATTTTTAATAGAATCAAAAATTGTCAGTAAAATAAATCACAGTTGCAAAGATTTTCATGGTTTGAAAGAGAAGCAATCACCATCCTCAAATGTATCAACCAGAGTTGACAATGTGCTTTAACATATCTCTATCATTTATGCAATAATTATTTTAAGTAAGGGTCATTATGTTCAACATCAGAACTTGAAGCTCTGGTATGATTTAACATATAAATATAAATTTAATAAATGTAACTGTAATTTTATTATTCTGCATTATTTTGGTGATATTAAGACCATGAATGTTATTTTTCCAGTTAGGTGAGTATATCAAAAATATAATCATTAAAATCTCCATCTTTTAAATGATAAAAGAGGTTAAAACATCTTTGAAAAAGACAGATTCTACTGAAACAATGTAAAATGAATTGAAAATTTGAACATGAGATGAAATATGAAATATTAATTCTTTCTCTTTCACTGATACAGTTAAATATAAAATGTGCATGAGATATTTTAGAAGAATCAGAATTGCATAAATGTTAAAATGTATTCCATCTTGTTTCTCCTGGCAAAGCTCATTACTGCTAGGTTGAGAAAATTTATTTTTGAAAATAATTTTTTCAAAGGTGGAGCCACAGACAGGAGATCTTTACTAGATAAGGAGGTAAATGGGGAAGGAAAGAAAAAGACATTCCAAGAGAGGCATATGAAAGTCAAAATGCTTTATAAAAGTTAGGTTTCCTGATCTACTGTAGGCAAGTTTTATGGGTCTCAGGGGACATTTCTTCAGCCAAAATTGTAGTGGCCTTACACTTTATGTTTCTAAACTGAGAAAAAAGAGAGTTAAAAAAAACTTACACTCTTCTTTCACAGACCTTGAGACATTCAGTAAGTGTGTGTGTGTGTGTGTGTGTTTTAAGACGTCTTAGAGAACACACGTAAGAAATCAAGCAAGGTGGGAGAAAAACAAAGATCGAGGGAGAAAAAATGGTGTTTAAATAAACTTACCACATTGCCTTTTTTCTACTGTTAGCATTCTACTATTAGCATAGTTTGAAGTAATAAACACTTTAGGAAGTTTATTCCTTAACAAGAACAACAAAAAAAGACCAATACAGAATTACCAATTGGGTCACTGCTGTAAAATTTGAATTAAAGGCAAGCTATAGATAGTGCTCTTCAGTGTTCTCCATGTGAACACTAAGGATAGAGAAAGAGTGAATTCTGAGCAAATTAAAGGGACTCTGGGGAAATGATAAAGGAGAAATGGACATAGGCCATATTCTCTTAAAACTTTTTCATTAAAGCAAGGGACTTTTGTAAGAAAAATCTATATTTGAGAGACACTAAAAAAATACTTGTCCTTGAACTTAATGTTTCAACAATGAAATTGGAAGAAGAAAAAGTTTTAACATGGTAACTGAAAAAAAATCCATAAAATTCTGCTTCAGAGTTATAGCATTAAAGAGCAATTTTGAATTTAAGAATCAGTATAGATGAATGCTTACATGATTTAAAAAGCTTAGACAAATGCATCAATAAACTCATATTTGTCTACAGAACAATTGTCTTTTAATTGATTTAAATAAATTAGAGATGATTGAACATGCTTTTGGCAAAATTTTGAAAGATCTGAAGACTAAAGAAAAATTCATTTACCTGAATACTTCTAGTGATTTAAATATATTCAACCAATAAAAATTATTACTTTATTATTACATATACATTATTGTCATTTACTATCTTCTAGGTCCTATAAATGTAAATAACAGAAATACTTCCCTTGAAACCCTACAGTCAGAAGCAGCACAACATAGGGAATTACAATGATCTTTGAAACCAAAAGAACTTGAATTCAAATCTCATTTCTAAAGTTAAACAGATATGAAAGTTTTGGTTTACCCAAATTCACTTAGTTTGCCTTTTGGTAAATTGGGGACAATAATATGTATCTCTTAAAGTGATATAGAATTACGTAGAAAACTCTCTTGTGTGTAGTAACTATAACAATACTATTTCATCAAACTACAATTGGCTTTTACTAGATTGTGAACATCTTGAAATAGGACCCATCTGATCTTTTATTATCCCAGTGTCTAAAACATTGTTAGAGTATGGAAATTGTTTGAACTTAATTATGCTCTTTATGCATTTGTTGAATTCAACTATTCACTGTAGCTTGATTTTGCATATTACTGGAATACTAAAAACTAAGTAAAAAAATGCAAAACAAACTCCAAATGCCACGAAATCTTGGCTATACAGCAAACGCTAAAATTTACTTACATAAATGTATACTGGTTATTCTAGCCCCCTTCCCATGTATAACTACAAAGCCACAGAGAGAGATTGGGGTAGTAGTATTACCAGGAGCTCTATCAGGTTCTAAGTCCCTGGTTTCCTAAGGCCCAAGCCCATTACCACATTAATAGAGTTTACAATTAAATAATGACTTGTCTCTTAGAGGAAGGTGGGTTGAGATGATTGGCTATCACTGTTAGAAATGTATTATTTTCCAGTCTTGACGCTGAAGGAATTATGGATAACTAATTGACACTGAAGGAATTATGGATAACTAATAAATTATGTTCTTGGTCTTGATATTTAGTGTCTATTCTCCAAGAGTCTAATTAAAGTGTTCTCACATCTTATCTGTATATTAGAAATGTCTGGGAAGCTTTAAAAGTACCTTTGCTTCCTTTCAGATCAATTAAATAAAAATCTCTAGGGTATTAGGGCTCCGATATCAAAAGTTTCACAGATGGTTCCAATGGTTCTCAAACCAGGTTTGAGAATTATTGGACTGCAAAACCATGTCTTTTTTAAATTACCCCCATTTCTTTAGGGGGTAGATCATCTGGAGAGATATGTAAAAATAGTTATGTTGATCTTAGTTACCACTTGGTAATTTAACACTAAATCTTTACTGCCATGGTTACTGAGTCTCATGGTTTGCCTGGTTCCCACCCCCTTGGTTTTCTTGGTGTTCTGCTGAACAAGGTACAGCTCACAATATCAATGTGATCATTTTCATTGAACTTGGTGACCAGAAAGTAGTAGGTACATTTGATTTCCCAGTAAGACACATGTGTGCCAGGGGCTTTCCACAATGGTGAAATATTTAGGAATTAACTGATCTGGAACATGCCAGGACATTTCCTTAAGGGTAAAGAAAGAGTTTTTGTATCTCATACCTCCCACCACTAAGGGTGCCCAACTGTCTAAGGGTAACTCTGGATTTTAGAGGCAGCATGATGGCACTTGAAAATACTTCTTTTTTTTTTTTTTTTTTTAAGATTTTACTTATTTATTTGACAGAGAGACACAGCGAGAGAGGGAACACAAGCAGGGGGAGTGGGAGAGGGAGAAGCAGGCTTCCCAGCGGGAACCTGATGCGGGGCTTGAACCCAGGACCCTGGGGTCATGACCTGAGCCGAAGGCAGATGCTTAACGACTGAGCCACCCAGGCGCCCCATGAAAATACTTCTGAAATCCATTTATCGGTTGAAGTCTGAAAAGCAAGATTTGCAACATATGTAGGCTAGAGAAAAAGAGATTTTTCCACTTTTGCTACTTAGCCCAACATATACAATTGCTTAAGATGCCTCTGGTGGATAAAAATGCTTTGTGGAATTTCTAGTAAGTCCTTACAGAAGAGATATACATAGATCCCAATGACTCCAGAACAATGCTATGCCATCTGCAGCGGAGAACTGTACTCCATCAGAAAACCAGTTTCATAGTGTCATAGGATACCAAGTAAATACACCCAGTCATTAATGAGATAAAAGCTTAGCTAACCATGAGTCAGGAAGTCCAGTCAGGTCAATTTGATGTCATCCTGAGCTGATCCAGAAGGTATGAATAAATTGTGTGAAGAAAGGGTCTAGACTCCCACATCCCAATCCTTGTTACACTGGCACTGTTTCTCAACCCACGTCTATGGCCCCACAGGTGATTTTCCATGACAACAAGGAGGAGGAAAGAAATTGAGCATGGCTTAGAGGCAGACTGGTATAATCCATTAACATTAGCTGAAACTGTACTGTTAAACACAATATAGCTTAGCCACATTCTGAGGTGGACCTAAAGAGATGTGGTGAAGGGGAATCTCCTCAGTGGTTAGAGCTGCAAGTACTGTAAGTGGAATGTGGCCTGACCTGGGGGTATACACTGACTCCTATGCAGGAGAAAATGGATTGGCTATAGTTCAGGAGTCTGAAATGAACAAGGCTAGAAAATTCAATGTCAGGGATATCTGGGGAAGTTTCATATGGAAATAATCTGTGGGAATGAGAATAAAGCATGAGTTTTTATCCTTCACATTAATACTTTCCAGAAAGTATCTACTGCAGAGGATGGTCTTGTCAAAGCAGTAGACATATTAACTCTTTCTAGCAAACCAACCATCCTCCCTCTGAAGAAAGTGTCCATGATAACAGAAATTAGGCTCTTTGTAAACCCAAAAGTATCTGTCAATTTCTTCCCACTAATCCCTGTTTAGCTAAAATAACTGCTCAAAAATCTCTACTTGTCAGCAGCAGGAACCAACACTGAGACCTCATTTTGGCCCCATTCCTCCTGTTAAACTGCCAGGAACCTGTAACAGGTTGATTACTCCAGGTTTCTTCCATATTGGTGGGGGCAGTCATTTTTCTTAACAAAACAATATATACTGTAGACAAGGGTTTGGATTCCTTGTGCACTAGGCCTCCACCCTACACTACTGTTTGTAGAATGCCTAATGAATTGACTTAGTATCTCACACAAGTTGGCATCAAGCAAATGGACCCATTTTAGAGCAAAGAAGGAGTAATGGCAATGATTGCATGATTACAAAATTTACTCCAATATACACCAACACCCCCTGCACTGAGCAGTGATCAATATACGGTTTGTGTTTGTGAGTACTCAGAGTCTGGAAACCAAAGTGTATGACTGACTCATCATCATTCCCAGTGCATTGCTTGTGCGCTTTGTGCTTCTCATCTCCACAACCTTAGGTCCTATGGTGAAGAGAACCTGGTTCCTCTTTGGTAAACTGTCTTTCCAGGGGAAAGCATGACAATTTCACTGAACTAGAAGCAACAAATACAAACAGGCCATTTTGAATTCTTTCAGCCAGAGGACTAACATGCAAAGAAAAGCATTATGGTACATGCTAGAGAAATAACTTTAAGTACTGTCAGTGTTTAAGTTTGCTGATAAACAGCGGGAGCAGAGAGAAATATTTCCAGAGCATTCACAATGTTCAGGATGTTTTGGTACTTCTCATGCCTCGCAGTAATGATGAGGAGGCAAATGCAGCAAACATGGCTCAACAAGTGCCAGGCAGATCGAGGTCTGGGTCATCCCGGCAGAGGTGAGATGATGAGTAACACTGAAGTCCCTAGCAACGATCATAGATTAGTTTGCTCATTCATTTCAATCTTTCAAGAAAATACACCTGGCCTTGATGTTGAAGGGTTGCACTTTTATCAACCCTCTTGGGAATGAAGTGAGGGCTTTTGGTTCTCCAAGGACATTCGTATATTCTAAAAGGATGGGAGTGGATACAAGCCCAAGGAGAAGCTGTGATTCACTCAGGAGATGCGCCATCTCCACTCTTGAACGCTTGCTGGCCTCTATCACCCAAACGACATTCCCCAGGGCTCAAACAGCTTCAGCATCTTCATGGCCACCATGTTGCTGTGGCTGCCTCCGCCTCGGGGACTAACCAAGGATCTGGGCATCCTGCCATCTGTTGTGGGAAGACGTCTCTGACTTTTCATTTACTGGGCAAGCATCGTGGAAGAGCAGGTTGCTGAGAGGCAGGGAAGGGTGAACAACCCAGGGGTTGTGTTTTAACCTTCAGGAAACAGAAGTTTCTGGGGATCTGTGGGTTTAAATTCTTCCCTCGTCTTCCATTTAGATAGACAGTTCTAAGGCCCACTTGGCCTCTGTGGAAATGTGGTCTGAGACCAAGCAATCAGGCATTTGTTACAAAAAATAAAAAACAAATGCACTTTTTTCCTCGTGTATTCTTTACTTCCCTTTTGCTCTTTATACTCTGGCTTCCAGGGAATTGTGTTCCTCCACAGAGTTTTCACATGCACATTTTTCCTCAGGTTCTATTTTCTAAAGAACCTGACTGAAAACATCAATCATGCACTATCTGCAAAAATATACATTTAAGAACAACTTGTACTCCAAAGAATAATGTAGATCAAAGAAGTAATTGAAATGTATCTTATCATTACTTGTTGTATTTAGTTGGTGGCTTAAAGCAGCTAATATATCTGTATTTAATCCCGAAAACCTAGGAAATAAATCTTCTATAATTAGAATATATTGATTTTCCCCCTCTTTTAGAATCAATATCCATTTCGGGATATTGCTTTCTGTCTCCCTCTGTCTCTCTCTCTCTCTCTTTTTCAAAATAAGACCACATCCCTCCTTCATGACTTGATCACTAGGAGAAAAAATAGGAGCCCCCAAACACTGAGTGACTGTGATAAGATCACCTCTCCTCTGTACCCTTATCATGCACATCACTACTGCGACTATTAGTACTAACTTCTTGATGTCAGTGATCACAATAAAACTGGTATCCTCATTGCTGAGACTCTAATTATCATGGTGTCATGCACATCTCCTTCTCTTAACCTGTTTTCCACCCCCAATTAACTTTGAAACCTTTTCACTGGTTTCTGGAATGCAGAGTTGGTAATTAGTGAATTCCCTTATAACCTCCCTTATAACCTCAGAATCTCTGAAAATTTCCTTTGCTTTCTTGTTTTAACTGAAATGTAGCTTTTCCCAGGATACTGCTTCCCCATTGTCTTACCAGGGTTGGATGTTGTTACATACACCCTCATATAGTTGTGCTGCCGGGTGAACCCTGGACACCTGAGCCTTTGAGGCCTCAACCCAACCTGTTCCAAAGATGTTGTGGAAGGTTCTTGGTCTCCTTATGAGAAAGAACTCGAGGACAGACACACAACGCAGCAGACAAGCAACTCAAGCAGTAAGTTTATTAAAGTGAACGTACACTCACAAGATGTGAAAGCAGGCTAGCCAGGGTTAGGGAGTGAGACAGAAAGAGAGAGAGAGAGAGGGTGCAGAAGCGAGAAAGAGCTGTGTGCCCTGGGGTTTGGGTTTCTATCTGTTACTGATAGTTGTTAGCTAGGGAGCAGAATAATCATTATTTGGGGGTGGGGATTTCTTGGAAGCAAGGTTTCTGGCCTTTCCTTCCTTATTTGGTCAGGGGTTTCCTGTCGTGGCATCTGCCATCTTGGGCCTGTCTGGTTTGATCTTGCTTCTTGTGAAATGTGGCCAGGATGGGCCTCTATCTTTCCCAATAGCTGGCCATGACTTCCTCTTTGCTGGCCTTCAGGTATCCTGTTAGAATCTATCGAACTGCCTACTTTAACACTTGGAGTGGGGTTGGTGTCTTCTTTCATCTTCACTGCTACTTCCAGGCTATTCTTTCTCTCTCTTCTTTAAAAACTTCAGGTTTGAATGTTATGGCATTAAAATATTCTAAGTAAAGTAATCTATTATCCCCAGAACCACTCCTTTTTATTCCCGAGAGCCTGTAGCTTCTGACTTATAGTCACTCTGTCAGTTGCTAAGCCTGCCAACATCATTTATGATTTCACTTTGCATCTAAGTCCTGCAATAAGCAGGTCTCTCAGTTCTCTGAACACCTAGATAATAATCGTCTCATCCCCTTTCATACTTCATCCATTTACTTCTTTGGTCATAACCTAAGACATCATTATTTACATATGTTTTGTCATTATTTATAAATGAAACTTCATGATTTTGATTTCCAACATCCCACTTTCAAAGGCAGTATTCTAGACTATCCAGAAGTAAATAAACATAACGACATCAGGATTAGAGGGAAAAAAAGCAATAAAATTAGCATTGATCCCAGATGATGTAATTTTGTTCACAGAAAATCCAAAAAAAAATACACCCCCCCAAAAAAAATCTACAAATTGTTAGAATTAATAAGAAATTTAGTTGATTGGATATGTGATCTTAAAAATAATTTATTTTCTTTGCATTGGCAAGAGTAATTAGAGAATACAGTAAAAATAATACATATTTATAATAACATAAATATAAATATTTAGAAAGAATTTTTTAACAATTTATGAAGGAAATTTATGGAGAAAATTTAGTTTTTTTTAAGACATTAAAGAGGGGCACCTGGTTGGCTCAGTCTGTTAAGCATCTAACTCTTGTTTTTGGCTCAGGTCATGATCTCAGAGTTGTGAGATTAAGCCCCGCCTGGGCTCCACACTGGGCCTGGAGCCAGTTAAAGTTTCTTTCTCTCAGTCCCTCTGCACGCCCCCCACTCACATGTGCTCTCTTTTGCTCTCTGTCTCAAAAAAAAAAAAAAAAAAAAGAAAGAAAAGAAAGAAAGAAAATTTATATATGAAAAGATTTTGTCTCCACCAACTGGAAGGCAATATTGTAAAGATATTTATTTCACCCTTATTTACCTAAGTAGCTTACTTTAAGTTGTAGATCTCATGAAAGTTGTCCATATTGTTTCTGCTTAAATTTGATCCCAAATTTATCCAGAAGGCCAAAATTCCATTAAAAAAATGAAAAAAAAATAGTTTTGGGAATACAACTAGCAGACTACCAGAAGATCTTGAGTTAGACACCAGGATTGTAATCATGAGAATTTATCACTGGTAGAAAATAAAACTCCTTGGGAAGAATAGTAGATCTAATACATTTCTATTAGTTATAACTGATTTTTTTTTATTTGAGAGAGAGAATGAGAGCACAAGAGGGAAGAGGGTCAGAGGGAGAAGCAGACCCCCTGCTGAGCAGGGAGCGCGATGCGGAACTCGTTCCCGGGACTCCAGGATCATGACCTGAGCCGAAGGCAGTCGCTTAACCAACTGAGCCACCCAGGCGCCCATAACTGATTTTTTTAAATTACTTGAACAAACTAAAACTCAGGTTACCCAATAAGTAGATGCTGTATTATTTTCTGAGTAATTAATGTAGTAACTATAGGTAAATAATCTTCCAATTCATAAGAACAAAACAAAACACAACAAAAAACCTAGAATGCAATACCATGAATTTTTCAGGAAAAATAGTACTATGCATGCAAATTATCCCCTTGATATAAAGGAATTCAGTCTGCACAGTTACAAAGTATAAATAATTAGTTTAATAAGGGTCTATTGTCCTCCTTTATGCCTTTATTTTTTATAATCAGCTCAGTTGGTAAGAAATTATGTGCATTTTTTGTCATGTTTTATTTATGTTGCTGTGGAATATACATGCAGGGAAAATAAAATGTTAAGTGATACTGGTTTCAATTTAATGTAGTTTAACTGCTTGTCCATGGATGATACATTATTTAAATAGATGGCATAAATGAATGTTTCCATTCCTAAAAATGGGGACAAGCTCCATATATAATGTATAATTTTTAATATTGCAAATGACCAAGTCATTCTTTGGCCAATTTCTATTCTCTATCACTACTATGATGTAGCATCCTAATGAATCATTACTGGAACACTGCTCTGAAGATATATTAATGCATCATCAGAACTACTGTGGTTAAGCCTGCCCTTGTGATGGTACATGGTCTGACTCATACACACACATTTAGAGCATACTTGCTAGAAAATTAGACTCTTCAAAGGACCTAAATCAGCAATGTGCAAAGATGATAAGGAATACTGCATATTCAATTGCTGTACAATTATTCTTGCAAACAATAGCTGAGTAGAGAAATGACTGTACAAGAGCCATTGAAGAGAAGTTCTCTATAGTGTGTTTTCTGAATGAGTCATATTTAAAATTTTTCATTTTAAAGATTACCAAGAAAAAGGAAGAGAAAACTATTCACCAAGATTTCCTAATGCCCTGAAGTTTCTAGTGCCTAGGAAGTCTACT
Organism: Mirounga angustirostris; assembly: GCF_029215605.1. Classification (NCBI taxonomy): domain Eukaryota; kingdom Metazoa; phylum Chordata; class Mammalia; order Carnivora; family Phocidae; genus Mirounga; species Mirounga angustirostris. Next base: position 20,145,267 of record NW_026991711.1, on the reverse strand, counting down.
ATATATAATATAAAGGTTGACTGATTGAGTGGTAGATTTTGTTCCTTCTACAATATTTAAAGTTGTTAAATCATTTGTCAGTAGCAGAATCATGGTTCAAATAGTGGTCAATCTAAATCCAAAGCCAATACTTGAAGTTATTATTCCCTAAAACCTATCAGCAGTATCATGTAAAGGAACTTAAGTTGTTTTTTTATTCTTCCCAATGGAATGCTTTATTAGTGCAATCTCTGAAGGACATTATTAATTGAACTATCTCAGCTTATTAGAATACTTTGGCATCAGCTACTTGCTTGATGAACTTCTTAGAATAGAGTAAATACTTTTGATTGTTAACTTGACTTCTTGAGTAGTAAGAAGTAGGGGAAGATTCTTGTTAGCTTTTCTGCTTAAATGTCCCATCTCTCTAGAGATACTTCCGGCAAGATTAAAGGATAAGAAATTTAGGAAACTGGTCAGTTTTTCTGAGAGGTTGATGCCAGCCTACTTCATAGCAGATCCATTCCCTCCATTTTTCTGATAAGTGCTTGCTTTCTGATTGACTGAATGATTGTCTAAATCCTTCCTTCCTTTATCTAAAATGATTTTGAAACATCTTCTCTACCTTGGTAACTATGCTAAAGGCTGAGAATAACAGAGTGGAATGAATTTGGTTCTCTGCTTAAGGGTCTCATAGTCTATAGGAGAGAGCAGATAATTCCAGGAAAGTCAGAAAGTATAGAATAAACTCTTAAGCATTAATTAGTACAAAGATTTTTGCTTTCCGAAATTTAAACTCAGATTTTTTGGTAAGTAAAATTATCATTTTTCCTTATTTCAATATCAGATATTATTTGTTTCAAACTGGGTATTTTTTTCCACTGTAAGAAAAATCCAGCTTTTACATTTTGGATAATTTGGTTCTAAATTTCTACAAAGTATTAAAATAGTATTGTGTTTTCCACTGTTACCATAGGATGTAGGATATTCAAAGCATCAAGTCAGTAAGAGTATAGAGATTGCTTCCATAGGATAAGGAAAGGGACAAAGCCTAGATACCTTTTTTCAGTTTATTTGCTCTTGTGCTTAAGATGTTCCTTATTTTCTTCCAAAATAACTAGTCCCCTGTTTTGTTCCAAAATAACTAGTCCAAATGTTTACACTATGTTTTTGTTGCAGTTATTTGTCCTTACCTTTAGACTGATCTTCCTGTTCTACTCATGTCCTTTGTAGACATTTTCACACACAGCAGCCAGAAATGTTAAAATGTTAAGTGAAATTGTATGAGTGTCCTTGGCTCACAATCCTCCACTGGTTCCCATGTCACTCAGGTTAAAACCAGTACTCTGTGGTGGCCTTCAGGGCCCCATGTGACCTCCTACATCTCTAACCTCATCTCCTATGATACATTGTCTTTCCTTCAACATGCGAGGAATACTCCCCACTTCCTCCTTCATCACTCAAAGTGAACATTTTGTCAGTGCCTATACCCTTGCCATTCCTTTGACCAGGGAGATGATAGGAAAGAAAGTTGGTGTTTCCATAATCAATAGTAATTATAATTTAGATGACACTACCAATTACACATTATGAAATAAAGAACAATTTTTCTACTCTAGCAATTAAAAACAAAAATGAATTTTGATAAACTATACTATAGTTTATCTATACTAAATTTAGTAACTATAGTTACTAAATTCTATAGACTTTGTAATTGGAATAAAACGTACGCAAGAAGTATATGGTCCAATATACAAGGAGTATACAGTCAAAAAATGTACAGAAAAATTATTATAGAGATAAATCAGGCAGTTTACTATAAATATTATAAATATAAGTTATATTTGCATGCATATCTATTTATAAAATTTAAATTCATCAATATAACATGTTACGTTTCTGGATTTTGACATGTGTGTTATTTCCAGCTTGTTTAAATTTACAGTTGGCTGTGATTTATTTTCTCTATCTAAATAAATGTTTACCTTCACAACTAATTTTGTATTATTTTTCTTGAAAAGAACTTCTATAATTGCATAAACTTCAAGTTCCACAAGGCTGGGACCTACCCTGCATTTAGCCCACACAGAGGCACTGATAATCTCTTTAATTCTTTCTTAATCAAGGTTCCAGAACAGTCTGAGTCCAAAACGACCCTCTCTCATTTTGTGCTTTCTATCTAACCCCTCATTTTCTTTTTCTGTTACTTTTATATTTGAAAATCCTATAAATCCAGCCTGTGATATATTATTGCAATTGAAGCTGAAAAATACTTTTATAAACCGTGTAAAACTTACTCGTAGATAAAAGACAAGAAAGAGACCCCAGCTATTCTAGCCATATTTGTTTTTGAGGAAAAAAAAATGAATGTGAATTAACACACCATCTGTTTCTTCCCTTAAACCTTACTTTCCATATTATGCTATATTTGACATAATAAACACACGTATGGTTAAGATTTTAGAGGCAACATATTTACTTTTTCTTCTTTGTAATACTGACTTTACTAATAATTACCAATCATGTCTTTATATTTTGCCAATTATTTTCAGAGGGCACAGGATTCTAGTCAGAGATGATTTTTTTTTTTTTCAGTGAAACAATGGGTATACCATTTTGCCCTTAGTTAAGAGGTACTTGCATGGTCACATTAATCAAGCCCAATAACCTAGAATACTTCAGAAAATTTTCCATGCTAAGCCTCCCAAAGAGAGCTAGCTAGAGGAAACAGGGATTCATTCAATGGCAATATATTAAATGTTTGCTTTTAATTAAATTTTGTGTCATTTAGCATTTATGGAATGAAAAATGTCATGGCAGGTATAAATCAATAAAAATAAATATTTTTTTATTCTCTTACAGGATGTTCACTGCTAAATTAAATAAATATGAACTAGAAATAAAAGCTTAAAAACACATTTTGCCATTTAGAGTAAAATCAATCCATCTGGCCAATGAGTAAAAAAAGGTTATTTTTTAATATTATTTATTACAGCTGTCTAACAAAATGCTGGTTTTAGCATTTGACTCCATATTTATAAGAAGTAAAAATGTTGCCATGATATCATATTATACTGGTGTTTTGTTATTCCCTCAACTTTTATTTGAATAGAACATTAGTTCAACTATAACACTGTACCTAGCTATGTCTAAGTTTAAAACTCAGGTTGAGAATTTTATGCTAATACCTATTTTTTTATTGGTTTGCTCTATTTTTCTTACTTTTTCTTATACTATGGTTATTAACAATGTCAAATTTTACCCAAGCTCTGTGATTTTGGAAAACAGCTATGGTTAAAGCGTCCCCCTCCGACCACCCTTTTGTATTCTGGAAAATGGACAGAACCATCTGTCCTTATAAGACTCGGATAAAACTTAACTATGACAAGGCCAGACATGGTCTCCCCAAATTCCCATTTGTCACCTTATAAACTATTATCTGAACTGTTTTGTCCCCAGTTATCAGTCAGAACCAAAGCCAAAGTTTAGTTAAGGATTTTCTTCTTCTCTTGGGACCCCTGAACTTTGGTTCCCCCTCAGACTGAGACAGCACAGAGCCTTTCCTTAAACGCCACTCCTGGAGAGAGTGCCTCAGCATTAAATTTTTTCTCATCTAATCTCCAGTTATACCACTCTTTCATTTTATCCCTCCACCCCTAGTTCTTTCTAGCCTTGTTTATTTCCTATAAAAGAAAAATCCTCTTGCCCAACTCTTGTGAAAGTAACAGATCTTATATTCAGTGCTCTTATTGCAATAGCCTTTTCTTTTTAGAAAAAAAAAATTTAAAGATTTATTTATTTGAGAGAAAGAGAACACAAGTACGGGCTGGGGTTAGAGGGAGAGAGAGAATCTCAAGTGGACTCTCTGCTGAGGGCAGAGCCTGTGGCAGGGCTTGATCCCATAATACTGAAGTAATGATCTGAGCTGAAATAACCAGTAGGTCACTCAACCAACTGAGCCACCCAGGTGCCCCTGCAATAGCTTTTCAAATGAAGTCCCTCCTCACCTAAGTCCAGATATGTTTTGGGAAGAGATGCTTTGAATGAAAATCCATTGGCAGAAAGGAAGAGTTCAGGATGGTGAGAATTTCTTATTGGCTGAGTTGTGGTATTTTCTTATTGGCAGTGCTTGCTGCTAGGCACGGAGAAATCCTTCCTTTCTTCCACTGGAGTAGTAATGCAGACTTCTTCCTGCTGGGAATGTAAGGTGTGTCTGCGATTGAGGAGGAGTGGTAGTGTGTAAGAGCTTTTCCTCAGGCCTCCCAACTCCATTTTAAGTGAGGTTTCCTTTATTCAGTTTTACAGTGGGGAATGAAAGTCCCCTGTACTATCTTTATATTTCTTATGTAAGTTTCTTGAAAACAAAAAAGTTAAAGAAACCAAAGAATGTTTTCCAGTGTACATTCTAAACTCCTTGGAAATTGTTTTATGAAACTTGTAAGTTGATAATTGCTGAGGAAAAAGAAGACAAGGAAACTCCAAGACTTTGAAACATGATTCTCAATATTGACTCAGTATCTGCATCAGTACATTGATTAGGGGAATGGTCATAAGCAGGCTTCTGGGAGAGTCTCAGCTTCATTCTGGACACATTTGTATTACAAGTTCTCTTTTCCACATGACAATAATCCATGATTGCTCCCACTCCTTTTCAGAAATTGCTTTTGATTAGCACCTTTCAAGGGTCTTGTACTCACAGATAACAAAATTCAAAAGGTTATTTTAAAAGGAAAACTGATCATGTATAAGTGGGAAAAAATGGTAAACAAAAATGGAGTTAGATTTTTTTAGAAATTGGACAGGTGTTATATTTGTTCAAAACAATGTAAAACACTAAGTATTTTTGTTTGTTTGTTTGTTTTACTTCTTAACTGAGTATTAGGACCTATCCATCTTTTAATTATGAAGGCGTGAATTCTTTACTCTCTTTCTGAATACAAATATTATTTTCCTGGGACTTTTCTGATATATTTTTCTTCCTACTTCTCCGGACATTCCTTTGTCCCATACTGGCTGTTTCTCCTTGTTCTTTCTCTCATCCCTAGATGCCTGCATTTCTACACATACTATACATCAATGTCATTTTTTCTCCCCACTATATTCATTCCCATCATAGCATCTTAATTTTTTGTTTGTTTGTTTTAGGACATATTTGGTTTTGTTTTACACATACATGTGGAATTTTAAAAACTTTTTTATGGTAGGAATGCAAACTGGTACAGCTATTTGGAAGACAGTTTGACATTGTAGGGGAAGAAAAATAATTTTCTTCTACATTTCATTGTTCTTGGCTAAGACCTTTTCTGTAAAAAAGATAGACTAAGAACAAGAGAACAAAAATTTTTTAACTGCCTACGTTTGTATGTGCAGGAGCAGGATAAATAGTAGGAGATTGGGACAATGAAATATTATGAAGCACTAAAATGAAATGAGCTAAAGAGCTGTGAAAATACATAGAGGAACCTTAAATGGTTGTAATGAATGAAAGTAGCCAGTCTTAAAAGGCCATGTGGTGTATGAGTCCAACAGCAGCAGTTCCCCCTTATCTGAGGTTTTGCTTTCTGAGGTTTCATTCCAGAAGCAGAACCTTCCTGACCTATAGTCTGAAAGTTAGTAGTAGCCAAGTGCTGGGTCACGAAGCCTGTGTCATTCACCTCATTTCATCTCATCATGTAGGCATTTTATTTTTATTTTTTTTAAAGATTTTATTTATTTATTTGAAGGAGAGAGAATGAGAGAGAGAGAGCACATGACAGCAGGGAGGGTCAGAGGGAGAAGCAGACTCCCTGCTGAGTGGGGAGCCTGATGCGGGACTCGATCTGGGGACTCCAGGATCATGACCTGAGGTGAAGGCAGTCGCTTAACCAACTGAGCCACCCGGGCGCCCCATCATGTAAGCATTTTAGCCTCTCCCATCCTCATAAGAAAAAGCATGAGTACAGTAAAATCAGATATTATGAAAGGAAGAGAGGGAGAGACTGCAATCACATAACTTTTACTATAGTATATTGTGGTAATTATTCTATTTTATTAGTAGTGATTGTTCTTAATCTCTTGATGTGTTTAATTTCTGAATTCAATTTTATCATGGATATGTATGTAGAGGAAAAAAACAGTAAATATCAGGTTCTGTACTCTCTGTGGTTTCAGGTATCCCCTGCGGGGTCTTGGAATGTACTCCCAAGATAAGGGGAGACTATGGTATATGACATTCTGGAAAAGGCAAAACTATGGAGACAGTAAAAGATCAGTGGTTGCCAGGGGTTCCTAGGGAGGCAGGGGTGAATAGTCAAAGCACAGAGGATTTTTAGGGCAGTGAAAGTACTGTGTATGATTCTATAATGACAGATACTTGTCATTACACATTTGTCTACACCCATAAGATGTACAACAGCAAGAGTGAACCTGCAGGTAAACTGTGGACTTTGGGTGATAATGATGTGTCAATGTGGATTCATCAGTTTTAACAAATGTGCCATTCTAGTGTAGGATGTTGGTTATAGGAGAGGCTGTGCATGTGTGAGAGCAGGCTGTATATGGGGAAATCTCTGTATTTTCCTCCTAGTTTTGCTGTGAACTTAAAACTACTCTAAAGATAAAGTCTTTAAATATGAAAAAAATTAACTATTTTTAAAACAATAGGAATAGCAAAAAGTTCCAACCACTGCTATGATTATAGATTTGTATACTGAATATTTCTTAGCTATAGTTTATTTTGAAATTTAGGTTATTTTGTTGTTATTGTTCAGAACACATGTGGTAGATGCGCGGTAAATCCTCTTCAATACAGATGAGATAAAAATTTTCATTATAAAAAGAATGTAAAAGAATTGTTCAAATTTGAAAAGCTTTAAAATGTCACATACAGTTTACATGAAATTATGAAAAGTGATTTATATTTTATTATTGTTACATCACTAGTCACTTTATTTTCTTAATGAAATAACAGATCTACAAGCTTGCGACTGCCAAACAAGAGGCAAGTTGACAATAAAAATAAGAAGTGGAAAGCAAACAGAGTGCCTGAGGCCAGGTCCAAATAATACCCCAAGTGAGAGATTTCAGAAAACATTATTTAGTATCGGCAGGCCTGGGTTGAGAGCCTCTAGAAGTATGATTTTATGTCATGCCTGAGGTACGTCCCAAAGGAATTCCCTAAGAAATGTAACAGTATTTTAAAGCCTAAAGTGGTAGTCATTTAACTCAAATGCCCCTAAGCCCCTCTGGGAGAGATTTTAGAAAGCCATGGGTGCATAGTGGAAGGCAACTCAGGAATTAAAACTTTAAAAGTTGTTCAAGACAATCTAGCCCTGATCATTGCTTAATATATGCTTCTAATTAAATAGGAACAATTGAATTCCAAAATATCTTTGTGGGCTATCGAAACAGGAGAAAGGCAATAGGTTGTCTAGCCAGTGAAGGGTAGTAGAATATGCCCTCCCCAAAATGACATCCCTGTATGCCTGTAGCAGTTCGGGATATGCTAAAACATACCACTTTTTCAATGTTGATTATTTCAAGCTGTAGGCGATTGAAAAACAGCAAATGCAGGAAGAGGCTTTCTCTGAACTTCACTTGTCTGCCTAAAGATAGATCTTCCAAAAGGAGCTCAGTTGTCATAAATCCCCTCCCCAAGAGTTTCAATAACCAGAGAAGATTAACTGTTATCACAGGAAAGGAGACTAGACATCACCACACCCTGACAGGCTGTCCCAATCTACCCTACCTCCCATCTGTTCTTCTAAGGGTCCATTCATCTTCCCTGAAAATCATTCACTCTCCCCTAAGAGGCCTACATTCTTCTCCATTTCCATGTTAAAATGGTATTTAAGCCTGAATTCTAAGCCACCTAGGGGAGTTATTAATTTTCCCCTGCTTTTCTCCCATGTATATGTGAGGTTACATGGTAATAAACTACTATTTTTTGTTTCTGGTTTTGGTTTTGTTTTCTCTTGTTAAGCTGTGGTTTATTACAGTGGTCTCAGCTAAGAACTAAGAAAAGAAGAGGGAAAATTATTTCTTCTTCCCTACACCATCGATGATATTTAAAATCTAAAATTCTAACATTTTATTCACTATTTAAAACTAAGTGTATGGGACACGGGAGAATATGAGAAAGAGAAACACATATACCAGAGGGTAATTTTTTTAACCGTACAAACACAATATTAAGTACCATTGAAAAGAAGAATTGGAGTGAGACATTTTTGTGTTTCTCATTTGCAAGCTGAATAAAGTAATGTGAAACTACTAAATGAGATGACCTGACCTGCTAAAAGCAATTTAATCCTCACTAAAGGAAACATTCAGCACTTTTCACATGCAGATGGAAAGAGTTGTCTTCCAAGGGGTCAGTTATGTTAGAAAGACTAAAATATATGGGGAATATCAGAAAATTGCCCTTTGGATACTTAACGGAGAGCATTATAAATGACCTTGTGCCTAGGCGGATTGAGTCTGAAAAGATTCAATCAGCTTGCACTGGTGAGCATAATACAATTTTTTAAAACTTTAATACCTAGTTATTTTCAGCCAGGAGGCAATTATTTTTTTCCCTGGTAGAGTAGGCATTTTGTGGATCCTGTTTAATTTGTGGCTCCAGAATATATCAGTTTTTTGAATTCTAAATTTGAGCAAAACCTGTCTTGAATAAATACATTTATATATTTACCCTAAATATATTATAGCTTATACTAAGAAATATATATGATGCACAACTGTTTTGCTTTCTGTCAAGTAATATATTGATAGTGTGTATTTCAAATTATCAGAAAGGAGTCGTCTCCATTAAAAATGTATTCTAAGGGAAAAGTAAAATAATGAGTTGTAGTTGTAAAATACATAATAATATAACTACTCAGGAAAAGAATCCGAAGGAAAATTGAGAGTAACAAAAATGGAAACATTTCATGACAAATATCTATTTCATAATGTAACGGCAAAGCTAATTGTGAAAGCATTCTCAGTCCAAATGAAAACAGCAAATAGAAACACCCTACATATCAAATATTGGGTTTCTCTATTTTACATATTCTCGCATTTTATATACGGCAAGGGATGCAATTTGAAATATATTTACCATTCTGAGGCATGTCTAGCTCTTTAGAATTCAAACTTGCATTCTAGATTATGTTTCTGAAAGTATTTACTGTTCAGAACTGATCATGGGATATCTTAAAACAAATGCAACTATAAACTCTGTCAAGGGCAAGGATTTTTGTGCATATCCAGAAGATCTGGGACACAGTAGGCATTCAATATTTACTGGTTCAATGTATACAGTATAGGAATTAATGTTCAAATATGTAAAGATTGTCCTAGGATATTAATGTTTCTGTTTTTACTCTGAGAGTTCATCTGAGAAGTTATATCATCATGTAATAATAGAAAAAATGAATTAAGGCCGTTTCATGTCTGATAATTATTAACTGTGTGACATTGGGTGAGTTACATAGCCATCTGAGTCTCAGTTTCTTCATTTCTAAAATGTAGTTCATATTTATTTTTAACAATTCTATTCTACCTTCTCTGGGTTCCTACAGGCATATGTGTAAAGTTACCTTATTAAAGTAAAGCTCTAAAAACAGGGGGAAATATTCAATTTGATGATCTTTGAAATTTAAAAAGTACAATTTTTTTAAATCTTCTTGTTTATTGCACAGAATAATTATATATATGTTCTATATAAGATTTCTTTTTACCAACTATATTGCCTGGCATAATTCTGGATATAGTTATTTATAAAAAATATGCCTGCTTGGCATCTCTTTGAATATTTGCCTGAGATTCAAATGGCTGTTTTAGAACTAATTGATTTTATATATTTTCCCACATTTCTCATCATCATGACTGATGTCTTTCATAGCAGTATCCACAGTTTGAAGGAATAATGCCATATAAATTCTAGTATTATTACTCTGCCAACCTGTTATTAGTACATTTTATAAACAACCTAACATTTCAATTCCTGAAGTAACCTATTTAACTTTACATCCATAACTTTACCTACATGATATTTTTTACATTCATAGTAGATAGAGACAAGTACATGTTAATTCTCTTTATAAAGCTCTGCCTTTAAAATGAAGTGACTTATTTTTCACACAGCATTGTGATTTTCTGTTATACTGCTATCTTGTTTGACTCTCAAAGGCTTTCACACTTAATAAACTTACTTGTTTCACAATTTAAGCATGCTTGTATAGGAGTTCAATGGAAAGAAACAGAAATGTCTATATCATAAGAACAAATTTATCCATATGTCAGTGAAGCCTTAGACTTTCTCTCCCTCTGTTAATGGTGAAGCTCTTGGAGGCTTGGAGGGGGTTTCATTATTGCAGTCCTGGCTAAAATAGTACATTTGACTGATAATTATTCATATAATTCTATTTGTTGAGTATCTTCTATACACCAGGCACAGGGCTAGCTGGTAGGAATAGAGCAATAAATGGAAGAAACCCGATGCCTGCCTCAAGAGGTCACCCATAGTTTCCTATGAAAGACAAACATTGGGTAAATAATTAAGCAACTAGCTGTAATTGTAATAAATTCTATAAAACACAATATAAGGTGCTTAGAAAGTGTGTATCAGGAACACATGTCCTAATGTTAACAGCAGGGAAGGTGTTCCTAGAAAAGTGGCAGGTAAATTAGGATATGGATTGATTCTTATTTTGATGCAGATAATCACCGATGTTTCTTTTAGGTGATATGTAATTTTCTTCCTCAGTTTTATCTGAAATTCTTTCATCAAAATGTAGTTGAAATAAACAGTTGAAAATATTATTTATGTAAACCTTGAAGGATGTTACAATAATTCTTTACAAAATTATTAAAACCTCCATACTCAGGAGCAAACCAAACAAAGAAATAAAACAACAACAACAAAAAAAAACAAATAAACTTCACCAGATTTGGTGTTTCATTACAGCAGTGGACTTTGGAAATACACTGTTTCTGTTTGTGAATCTAGACCACTATCCAACACAATAATTCCATGCTAATAAAAAGCAGAAAGACCTTATATATTTACTAATTGATTCATTTAAATATGTGCACCATTAATCTTACATAACTTTTAAGATTATTTTTTTCTCTTTATCCTCAAAATTAATTCAAGTTCCTAAAACTTGCACATTGTATCTGTTTATGCACTCTGTTTATAAACCGTTCCTTGCAGAAAATGTACATTTTCTGCCATTTTAAGTGGATCATTCAGTTGTACTGTCTTTGGATTTGCTCTTGAAGTTTATGATGTATTTAACAGTTTATATCCCTTAGGACTATATGTAGACTTCATGTATTTAAAATGGAAAATTAGAATATTCTCTATTTTATTTATCCAATTAATTGGAAATATAGGCATTATTTATTACACAGATTTATTATATTCATAGAGAATTTGAACTCATTAAGTATGAATAAAATTGAGTTAATATTTGGATAATTTGCACAAATTGTTTTATTTATTTAAGAATTTCAGTGTAAAAAGTACTGGTGAAAAGCATAACTTCTACAAATAATTTATTTGCTATTATTTCAGAATAATCCAACTGAAATATAAAAATATCTTTTTATAAGTATGAGAGTCTTAACATAATGACCTGCTTTAGCTAATGGGCATGAATGACTGAAACGCTTTTTCAATAAGTACAGCAGTTAGGTGCAGAGACAGGAATAGCTTGAAGCATGTTTGCATCTGGATGGAGAAAAAAAGTGATTCGTGTTCTGGTCACTTGTTCTAATTCCTCATTTTCTCCTCATCCTATATGAGGTTGATTAACTTATGCCCTGGTGACAAATAGTCTCTTTAAGTAGTCATTCATTTAATGGAATGAAATGGCCCTAATAGGAGATATGGGTCATTGTCATCTTCTCCAAACTCCCATCTGAGTGAGGGGCTGTCTCACAGGATCTGCACGCTTGGGAGTCCTGTGATGAAGGGACAGTGCAGGCTGGGAAAGGGTTCTCGTGGACTAATCTTAGCTGGCTGAGAGCTGACAGGGCACTATGAGAGAACATCAGTGAACATGGTCAGGCTCAGTGGCAACCCTAAGGCAGATGAAGTCTCTGATCAAACAGTCCATCTGTTTGGGGGCTCTGCCTCCAGACCAAGGGACTGGGAGCACTGCTTTAGGAGTCAAAGCCCCTGCATGGATTTGAGATATGATTTTCAGTGAGTGAAGAGGGGTGGACTTAGAGCTTAATTAGAAACATACTTAAGATAATATACAGGATAAAAGAAAAGCAAAGAACTACCAGATAAAATGAGGGGAGATTCTAAAATCAATGACAAATTTTTATGACCTATTATGTTCTCTGAATCAAGGCCAAGAGATTTTTAATTCAAATTAATTTTCATTGAGGGTATACTACAAACAATTATAACAGGCAGACTTCCTTAAAACAGACAAACAAAAAAGCGTGAACACTCATGGAGTTTATGATCTGCTGAAGAAAGCAGACTTAGGGAATAATCGTTATGCCAGAGTAAGAGCTATAGAGATTTCTGCAGAGGTCATAAGCACCATGCTTACAGGCAGCATGTAGGTTTGGTCATCAGTGTATTTGGGACCTAGCACAGTATTTGCACACTGTAGGTTTATAGTGATATTCACTGAGTTAAAATGAAGATATTTAGGCCACATTATACCAGACTTTAAATATCATGCTAAGGAGTAATAATAGTAGGCCTGGGGATGGATACAAGAGGTAGTGTTTGTTCCTTTTTTTGAATAGACAGTCAACTCAGTGGTGGCTTCTAAAGTGTTGGCTGATACTACCCAGCCCCAGTTAATGTTTGCTGTGTAGGACATTACCTTCCATATTGACACATGCCTTCTTCCTATGGTGTGGAGTCACCACCGTAATCCCTGGACTTATTCATAGCCTAGAACGGACCTCTGTTGTTTGTGGTTTCACAGTACTTCCTTATCATGTTTGGCTACACACTTTAATATATATCATAAAAATATTAATATATCTATCACTATAAAAATTTTACTAAGATAACTTTTTTTTCTCATTTTTGTTAGGTCCGGTTGCTCAAGCAAATGCTCTTGAGGGGCTAAAGGAAAAGAGAAGTGAAAGAATCAGAGCCATGCGGAGCAACACAATCTGAAATCAGGTGTTCCTTTGCATCGTCTTTGGTCTTGGGCTTCTCCGTTTTTGTTTTGTTTTGTTTTGTTTATTCATTCATTCATTTGTTCATTTATTTATTTATTTTGCTTTTCTAGGACAAAAATTCTTTATCTTGTCACCATGCGTAGGATATAGATGGTCCACGAACACTTTGAAAGATACAAAGATGAATACAAATATTTTATGGGGAACAGTATATAAGGATTTTGTAAGTTTCTCAGGAGTTCTGTGATTCAAAATTTGAAAAGTGGAAGAAAAGAAGAAGTGAAGGAAGGAAGGGTGGGTGGGTGGTCAAGAAAAGAAAACAGCCAGAGAATATTAGAAGGTCAATACAGGATAAACATTTAAAAATATGATGGAATCAGTTATAGCAAACATCTCAAAGTTTTACATAAATCTAAAGTAAAAAGGTTATTTGTGAAATTTAAAGCAATTTTAGCCAAAGGAGAGAGGAAACTTATTGGAAGGAATTTAAAAATATCAGTTATTAAATCATTTAAAAATATTTTTAGTCATTTTTATTGTTCACAAATGGTCCAGTTGTGATCAGATAATTCCCATTTTATTTGTAGGAAAATAAAATTTTAGAAGAGTTTAGAAATGTATTCAGGATATATATGAAAATATAAAATCAAAAATAGAACTCTAGTCATATGACCATTTATTTCTTACTCATATCACTACAGCCTTCATCCTATTATAGTTAAATCTGGTTTGTTCATATTCTTCTGTGGTTTAATTCACTTTACATAAATTCACAGTAACTTTCACTATTGAGGATGCATGCTAAAAACCAGTCTACTTTTTTGGCAGTATCCATATGAGCAGACTGCTTCTTTGATAAAACAGAACAAATCAAAAGAAAAAAAAAAAAAGTACTACTTGATCAATGTACACTTGGGAGAAGTTCACAGTGCAAAAATATAACTTTAAACTAGGTATTCAAACTTGTACAAATGAAACTTCAATAGCATTCACTCCATTGAAGATAAAAATCAATAAAATATATTTAATCTGGAAGAACTGTGCCTCTTTGATTGTAATACTTCAAAAGGTGTTGAAATTATGCAGAAGCAACAGTTTCATACATTTTTAAACTATTTTCAGAAGTTATCATGCTCTGGGATTATCTGTTCTTTAGATTTTTTGAATCATTGTCCAAAATGTTTAGTAGTCTCCATCTTTCATCCTCCTGCCATGACAGTTACTTTATTACATAGTTAGACACCTGCTCCAGGCTTGGCTTTCCTCATGAGTAAGCTGCCACCTAAGAATTATTTGAAAGGTAACAGGTAGGCCATCTTCGTTTAAAAACAAAAACCTCCTTATTCCTTGTGACAAATGCTTGGAATCCATTAAATCATTTACTCAAATTAAATATTGCTAAAAATGAATACTGATGGGCACATTTAGAAGTCATTTATCCACTAGCATGAGAGAGTATATTTTTTCCCAAAAATGTATCTTTTATAAGAACTAGAAAGCCCTGCATATGTGGAAAATGGAGTTGACAGCTATTTCAAGGTCAAGTGTGTCTTTGAAAGCTATGGTGTATCAACCAGCCACACACACACACACACACACACACACACACACACAATCCACAAGAAATTAACTGCATGGCACATGAAATTACTGAAAATAAAAAAAGGAATAAGAAGCAATGTTTTGATAATTGTATTATCATTTTATTAAAATTTTTCTAGTTCCCCCCAACTCCAAGAATTCTTTTCTTAAGAGCAATGAGCGAAATCAACCCTATGGGAATAAGCAGAAAATCAAACATACAGCAGACTTTGGATGCACCCAATATGCCAGCATTAATCGACTTTTATATAACTTGTCAATTTAATTCATTCACACTCAATATTTTCCAGAAGCTACAGAGTTTATAATCCATATTACCTTTGCATTCTTCAGGACATTGCTGCAACGCTGGTGTCATACCCGGTTCTTCTTCCCCTTCAGTATTACCTTTATTTGGGTGTTTTTCAGTCAGGAAAGCTTTAATCACAAGTCACAGAAGGACTGAGTAACGGAAACTTACACTTTTCTCAAGTAGGAAAAGAAAAACGATTTTTCCTCCACTCTTTTGAATTGTCAGCTGAGCCTCCTATAATAAAAGACAGATTCACAAAAGAAAAACAAACAGATGTATGTTAACATGTGTATCTCATGTATACATGGGCGATACCCACAAAAAAAATAAGTAACTCTCTGAAGCGACTTATATTCAGGTTTAAATACCATCTCAATGGGGGGGATGTAGGCTTCTTGGGGGATAGTAAATGATTTTTTCAGAAAGATGAATGGGCCCCTAGAAAAACAGATGGGAGGTATGATAGTTTGTGACAAAGTCTGTCTAGATGTGGTGTCCCCTTCTAGTGTCTGAGAAACAGACTGTGATAAAAGTCAATCTTTCCCAGTTGATGAAACTCTTGGGAAGGGAATTTATGACAACTGAGTTTCTTTTGGAGGATCTGTTTTTAGGCAGATAAAAAGAGTTCAGAGAAAGCCACTTGCTGCATTTTTTTAAGTGCCTACAGCTCAAAATAATCAATACACCAAAGCAGCACCTTCTGGGGAGGCATATTTTGCTACCCTTCACTCACATGAAATTTGCAGGCAGGTGTTTCTAGTTTGGATGCAGCAGCCTTGTGAAGTAGTTAATGTACCAGACACCCTCTATTTATTTATCCTGAAATCCTCAGAGACTTGGCATTTTGTCCTATTATTTCATGATCACATGAACATTGTAATTATCTCCTCATATCCCATCCTTAAATCGTGTTCAAAGAGGAGAAGCAAAGGGGGCAGCAGAAATTAGTTATCCTCATGATATGTCTGCTATCAGAAAGCAAGAGCTTGCCTACAAACCACTCTCCATACCCTGCAGATTTCCCTTTATGCCGTACTTGCCAAAAGTTGGTCACGTGGCCACCCCTGGCTACAAGGGAAACTGGATACATGAATAGCTGGCAGAGGAGAGTGGGCTTACCATAATTGCTTAAGATTAATCAGGATATATCCCTGTGGTGAGGGACTTAGTGGCCCTAAGCAAAATTGGGATTTAGTTGTCAAGGAAGGAGAGAGAGCAGCTAATAGTGCTTACCACAAATGAATATAATTCTTCAGAGGAAACTGATGGTTTTCTATGCTAAATATTTGTGATATATTACTCTGTTCTCTTGAGATGAACATAAAATGTGAACAAACATATCGTCTCAGTCAAATTTTAATGGTAAATAAAGCTGACCTAGTACCTGAGGCTGTGGTAGGAGTATTCTACCATATCATTCCGTCACATTCCTTCACGGAGTTTTATTTCTCGGAGATGAAGGGAGAGCTGGATATATGCATTTCAACCAAGAAAAGAGAATGGTATTTATTTGCACCTACAATTTGGCAGCCAGTAGGAATGTAACTTTTACATATGTTTCATATTTAATTCTCAAAATAAAAAGTGAGATATCTGTGAGCATATACATTTTGCATAGCAATAAATTGAGATTCAGAAATGTTAAGTAATGCATCCTTATGTAATATTTTAGGAGTAAAAACATCAACAGAAACTTAGAAAAGCTTCAATATATGAGCTCTTCTCACATCATTTGGAATACTTTCATATCGCTGAACCAGATTTCACATTAATATAGATCACACATTTAATGATGTCTGCCAAATGAATTAAGGTAAGACAGGGTATTGGTGCGTAAACATACAAAATATGCTCATCTGTTCATTCATGCAATAAATGACTTTTGAGCATGTAGTAGACTGTGTTAAACACTCAAGAGATTAAAAGCAATAAAAATATATTTGATAAAATCCCACTTCCAAGAGGCCTTCGGGTTAAAGAGGTAGATAGACAAAGGACACCGCCATTTTCTCATAAATGTTAGGGAAGCAATGTTCACATGGTTGCATCAAAATAATGAGAGCACCTCCTAAGCCTGCCATGGGCTTCTTGGTTATCTATATATTTGAGCAGAGTCAGCTCTGTGTATGTGTGGGGGATGGGAGGTGGAGGTGGGGGCGGTGATAGAGGTATGTTCCTGGCTAAGGAAGAATATGTGAAAACAGTAAGAGCCTGGAGATCACAGGGTCTAGATACCAAGGAACATTAGGATTTAAATATAGAGATTTTAGACATTTTTTGTTCAAGTTTACATAAAATTATAGGAGTGAGCTCTGTTATATTTGTGTCTTAGCTAGATTACTCTTGGAGTAGAGTAGAAAATAGGTTTATGGTTAATAAGAATGTAGGCAGGAGAGACCTGGGTGGCTCAGTCAGTCGAGCATCGGACTCTTGGTCTCGACTCACGTGGTGATCTTGGGGTCCTGGGATAGAGCCCCACTTCCGGCTCCTGGCTCAGCGGGAGTTTGCTTGTCTCCCTCTCTCTCTTCCCCTCCCCCTGCCGTGTGCGCTAGCTTGAACTCTCTCACTCTCTCGGTAGGTAGATGATTCTTAAAAAAATAAATAAATAAAAGAATATAGGCAGGGAGGCCAGTTGCAGTAAACTGGATAAGAGTTGATGATAATATAAGCTAAGATAATAGAAAGAAGGATTTGAAAATGACATGTGTGGATGGATTTGGGGAGGGTAACATGTGTGGATATGAGGTTATCTACATAGCTCTACTATGTTTACATTTATTATGATTTTAAAATATGTATTCTATGTGTGTTGGTAACTTCATACTCTAGCACTGTTGTTACTCTTGCACTAGCCCTAGCTCACTGATCCTGCTCAGGATCCTAGACTGTAATATAAGCAGTCATATCTTTGTAAGTTCTGAAAAATTCTCAGCCTTTAGCTCTTAGAATGTTGTATTTCCCTCATTCTTTCAGTCTGAAATTCCTGCTCAGCAAATATTTAACAGAGTCATTATGAGACTTTCTAACCCTGCAGTAGATTTTCATAAGTATACTGTGAGAAGCACTGAATGCCCCCAAATTATTTTTTTTAATTGCATAGCTGGTGACTCTTGAGAGTGGTGGATATTTTGAGAATTTCTCTTCTTCCCCTTCAGGACATTTTAGGTCCCATATAATTTGGAGAGATTTCTAGAAGAATTAAGCTTTTTAACTTTTACTAGGAATTGGATTAACACAAATTCAGGGCTGTGTAACGTATAAATAAAGTGTCCTACTATTATTTTAGCTTCCACGTAAAGGATATGGATTAAGAAGATCTTCCCCAACTTCATGTCTACTTGTCTGGGCGAAATAGCGTACATGTATCAGAGTTGTGCTATCAGTGTGGTCGTCCATTTTATTCTACTTGGGTCTGAGACCAGGTGCCAGTTCCGATGTAGTGCTGGATGTGTGGGTTCCTTGACATCCACCTATTCATATTTATAACATTCATTCACAAATTTCAAGTTTACAGATATCATGTCATCAAGATATAGGCAGATTTCTCTACTTGAAATGAATAATATCAATCCACACAAGTATTTTAACGAAATATAGTTTAAGTGACAGCCTTCACAAAGAGTCTCCAAGTGCACTGCTACTCAGGGCCATTGCCATGGGCTTCACCAAGCCCTGAAGCCTAAGGTTTGGAACGTTCCTCCGGCGTGAGTTTATTTTGTGAGCCCCTTTACCTCTTCCTGAGCTTTCTGTATTTTTCTGCAACCATAGGAAGTTTACATGGTTTTCTTTTTAGCTCTAATATGTTTGCATATATAGTCTTTGGTTATCCAGGTTAATTATTTTTCCCAGCTTTCTGGGTATAAGAGCTAGAGAAAAGCATCCCCAACCCCGCCTTCCCCACCCCCAAACACAGCCTGCAGAGCCATGGGCGTAGTTTCCAACCACTGAATGAAGTCCTCTGGAAGAGTCACTATTCTCTGGTGGTACATGACAGAAAGTCAATGCAAACGAGCTCAAGTTCAAAATGAGATTTATTAGTCCACATATCCAGGAAGGGCAAGGGTGATACTGAGGTCGAATGAAACTAGGAAACTGAATGTCTTCAGGATTCTCTCTACATTAGTCTTTTACGATTTTCCTCCTAGCTTATTTTAGCTACATTCGGGAGCAGCCAGGGCTAGCTGCATGAGGGATATGTTGTTGATAGTTCTGGATTCACACTACCAATTTCATGGCCTGTCAGGTAAAACCTTTCCCACTCATTGTACTTAGTAAAATCTTGGAGAATGCATCAGGTATCCTGTTTTGGACCATGTTCATCTCCTGACTTTGAGAAATGGGTTGGCATTTTTTAACAGAGTAAGAATGGAAGATATGTGAGACCAACCACAAAACACACGCAGTGCACACACACACATGTGCTTACGTGAGTGCAAGAAATACAGATCTCAGGGCGCCTGGGTGGCTCAGTCATTAAGCGTCTGCCTTCGGCCCAGGTCATGATCCCGGGGTCGTGGGATCGAGCCTCGCATCGGGCTCCCTACTCCGCGGGAAGCCTGCTTCTCCCTCTCCCTCTGCCTGTCTCCCTAGCTTGTGTTCCCTCTCTCGCTGTCTCTCTCTCTCTCTGTCAAATAAATTAAAAAAAAAAAAAATCTTTAAAGAACAGAACTACAGATCTCTGGCTTCATATTTCCAGATGTTATCAGAGCTTCTATTTAGTTACCTTATATTCCCTGGCTTGGTTTTCATCTTTTATTTACCTTTTGCATCCTGTAATACAAGGATCATAAAGGCTGTCTGTGGTGTGGTACCTTGTTTTTAATAAAGTGTACTTTTCAGGAGTACTGCTCTTAATATTAATGCTTCCTTGAACAACCCTTCCTTTTTATCCCATCATCTGTTACAGTGTCTTCTACCTTAATACAAAAGAGAATTAATTAATTTTTTCTACTCTCTTATCACTGACATTCCTACATGAAAAAGTGCCACCTACAGTTCTGCCAGTTGGAAATGCCACAGTTCTAGGGCATGTTATTCACCTAGACTATCAAGTAACTGGTTTTAACATGAGTTCAAATATCATCAAATACCTTCCCATTGTTACTGAAAAGTGTTTACTACAGGAATAGAGTTAACTCCCAGTGTTGGATATTTAAGCTTTCCCTTGAACATTCTTAGCTTTTAATTCTCATGATACTCAAGCTAAATTGAACAGTTACATCACTTATTTCCCAGTATTGCATCCCTGATTCTTATAATACGCCCAAGTTTAAGGCCCTTACAGCCAAGTTCTTGGATTATGCCTGTTAACATATACAAACTTTACAGAAATTAATATTACAAGTATGAGGCTTAAAAATTCTTCTGATTCTTTCCTTATTTTCTTAAGGGATCAAAGAACAGCTAATATCATCAGGAAATCCTACTAGGGCTGTGTTCAGTTTTTCTGTATGTCTGAACATTCAGTGAAACCCAGGGGATTTGAACCTATGCAGTGTTTTGTTTTGTTTTGCTTTATTAGCAACCTCAATATTTTTCAGTGGCACTCTAAAGCTAATAAATAACTCAAAGGATGTGTCTGTTCTGTCATATTTGTTTTCTCTATTACTCTCATTTTCCTACTTAACAATTCTGCTTTTGGTAATTAGTACGCAGTGAAGATGTGCACCATATAATTATTCAGAAAAGTTCTAGATATACCTATGTAAGTTTCCTGACCTAAAGATCAGATATTTCCTTAATATTTATTTTAAGGAATTAACCTCTCCAAGAATGTCAAATATTGACAAAGTCAACAAGCATATGAAAGGTGCTCAACATCACGACTCATCAGGGAAATGCAAATCCAAACCACAATGAGGTATCACCTCACACCTGTTAGGATGACTAGTATCAGAAAGATAATAGATAATAAATGCTGACAGGGGTAAAAAGAAAGGAAAATTCTTGCACACAGTTAATAGGAATGTGAATTGGTACCACCACTATGGAAAACAATATGGAGGTTCCTCAAAAAATTAGAATACAGTTACTATATGATCCTGTAACCCCACTTCTGGATATATATATGCAGGAAATGAAATCATGTCTTGAAGAGATATCTCTACTCCAGTGTTCCTTGCAATTTTTCACAATAGCCAAGGTATGGAAACAACCTAAATATCTGTCTATGGATATGGATATATATATTATATATTTATTATTATATATATATATATATGTTTATATATATATATAATAATATATATATTATTATATATATATAATATATATATTGTATATATATGTATATGTATATATATGTATATTTTTTGGTTATACATATACATATTATACATATTATACATATATATATATATACATATTATACATATATATATATATACACACACAATGAAATGTTATTCAGCCTTACAAAAGAAGACTATCTTGCAATTTGTGACAACATGGATTAAACTGGTGGACATTAAGCTAGGTAAGATGAGCCAGACAGAAAAAGACAAGTACTGCATGGTATTATTTATGTGTAAAATCTTAAAAAAAAATAAAAGGTAAGTATGTGAAGTGATGTATGTGTTAATCTTCTGAGATAATCTTTTCATAATGTATGGGTATATCAAATCATCATGTTGTAAACATTAAATATGTTTTAATTTTATTTGTCAAATACACCTCAAGAAAGCTGAAAAAATTAAAGAAACTAAAAAGCAAAAAAAAAAAAATTCATGGCAGGTAAATCTGGAGAATTTTATATCTAAAATATCTTCATTCTACCTTAATATTTGATCAGTAATATAGTTTATGAGTATTCTGGGGGTAGGTCAGGGGAGGCTAAGTCTGTCCACCTATTTGTGTTAGAAAGGGGTTTTACGGGCGCCTGGGTAGCTCAGTTGGTTAAAGCGGCTGCCTTCGGCTCAGGCCATGATCCTGGAGTCCCTGGATCGAGTCCCGCGTCGGGCTCCCTGCTCGGCGGGGAGTCTGCTTCTCCCTCTGACCCTCCCCCCTCTCATGTGCTCTCTCTCTCAAATAAATAAATAAAATCTTTAAAAAAAAAGGGGGGGGGTTTACTTGTTCATGTGCTAACAGGAAATGATGGAAACTTCTGGAACTCCTAATTTACAGCTTTAGAGTGCTTGCAGGAAGAGTTCTAGAACCTTTCGGTCTGGAACATTGACATGATCTCTGTTGTTCTTAATTTGTCATTTCTATGTTTCAGTTCCTCTCTTTAATAATTCAGAAAAATATTATTTTCCTCCAACAGTGGTGATGATTATGAAGTAAGATCATATGTGGAACAAACATGGCATAGTTGGAGGTTGGAGGCTATTTAGGTTAAGAACTTGGGCTGAGGAATCTGGATCTGAAACTCGGCTGAGTCGTGTGCTTGGTTGTATGAAGTTTGACAAGTTATATAACTTTTCTAAGCCTCAATTATTCACCTGTAAAATGAGGATAACAGTAACTTCCTCATAGAAGTGTTGCAAGGTTTGCATATGAAATAGAATTATTTGTAAAATATGTGGCACAGTGCTGGGCACAAAGTAAAGTCCAATAAGTATTACCTGCTATTATCATGTATAAAAAATATAGTCAGAGATTGATGAGATTGACATAATCACTCAAAAGCATGATTTTTTTTAAATTTCTCACCATTCTATTTGCTAATATTTTAAGAATCCATAGCTAAAACTTAGCTAGGTAATTCAAGATTTTTTTTTTTAATGGTGACATTAATTGAAACACTATTGTGAACATTCTTGTCAGTATTTGATGTGGACTAATATTAAATGAATAGACCATTTTAAATGTTTGAACCAAATATACCACCAGGTAGCTACATTAGACATATATTGCCAGCAAACTGTAGAATTTCATGACAACTATCATGGAACAACTATGAAACTGGTTTTTAACTACCCATCATTATATAGTTCTTTTTCGAGGAAATTGAAGACTGACAACCTTGTTTCCATCTGGAAACATCTAACATCTGTGGTTGTAAACATCAAAACACAGCTGTTGTAGCTCTGAGTAACCATTCCAGTTTATTTATTTTTGACTTAAAAAAATCTTCAGTTTTCATCAAACATCACAGTTGTTAAGCCATGTTACAGCAGGAGGAAAACCAATTAAGAGAAATCACTCTATCAGAGATTTAAAAACAATACTTGAAAAAATGAAATGCATTTTATTTAAAGGAGATACGATCTCACGTCAGTTAAAAAATATATTTTGTGGTATGCCTTTTTTGGAAACCACAGAATTTAAAGCTATCAGGATGTTAATGAGATCCTGAGTACATTTATTTTACAGTTAGAGTATTATAAAAAGTTTTCAGAGGGGCAAATTGGGCTACTCAAAGTCACTCAGGCAGGTGGTGACAAGACAAGGAACAGAAGAATCTTATTCTAGTGTTTTTGTATATTGTACATGTGTGTTTCACATTACTTCTAATAAGAAAACTTTTTACTAAAAAATAACTGCATCTTGGTGTAATTCTGAGTAAAATGTATATGATTCTAAAAATGATTTCACATAAAGAATATGTTGAAATTAATTTTCTCTTATTATATGTGCAGATAGACTAGATAACACCAAAATTTGAAATCGTATTACAATTCTTAATCATAGTTCTAATTCTGTTTCAGCTAGATTAGCTCCCTTAACTGCTCGCTCCACATCTGCAGCCAGGGAGACTAGAAAAATGTCCTTCAGCTACAGTCCTTCCAGAGTGCTCACTGGGTTTAATTCCCTACTCTCCCATCAAACCCCCTGAAGGTGTGAGGTTTCTGATTTCTTAAGTTATGCGTTGCTTCTACATTTAAACCCGGGCTCTTCGGATCGATTCCTTGTCTGGTCAATCTGCTTTGCTTCATTCTAGCATGCAGTCCTCTCAGGCTCTGGGCTCTGCAGTCCACAGGCAAGTCCGGCCACATCCAGAGCTCAGCCTAAATCCCTGTTTCCAGGCCCTAGGCTCTCTACTACCATTTGTCTGGAAGGGAGAAATGGGTAGAATTTTGTAACTTGAAGAACTTGAGATCTTGTGACTTTCTGTATTTAGGACATGGTTGAAATAGCAACATCCACCCAGAAAAGCCGGGTTCTGTTCACCAACATTATTGATTTAGATGATTCCGGAACGATTTGCAAATTCTCCAGTGTGGTTTAGCCTCAGTCCTAACCTTTGAGGCTCCTGAGAAACCAAGTTCAAAGGCAGAAAGTTTCGTCCTCTGGTGCAAGAGTGCCTCGAAGCGGCAGAAAATGAAGGTGCATTGGGGAGCCCTGAGGAGTAAATGCCGTGCTCCCGTCCCCCCAGGGCCGCTAGCGCCTTGGCGGCAGTTCTTCCTGACACGAGTGATATCAGAGAAATTCACAGGTGATCTCGGAATAGTTACCCTTTTTCTGTGGCTTATTTCAGATTTTTAACCGTAAGCTTTTTTTTAGCGTTGGAGATGAGAACAATATGCTCAACATAGCTAGTCTCAATCTTCATCTGTAAGATTTTGACAATAATAATTCCTAACTCATAACATCATTGTGCTAATTAAATGAATTAAAATGCATATACAAGTGTCTAGTATAGATAATACGAAATTTATAATATATAGCATATTATATGTGGCATAGAACATGTTGTATACACTAAGTTGTATGATATATAGTATATATTCCATGTGTAAATATATAATATATTATGTACAATACAGAGGAATGATATGCAGTATTTGTAATGTGGAATATAATATTTAACATATCATTGATAATGATATTGTGAGCTACAAAAATGTGCTTTTTCTTCATTTCTGCCTGGAGGTTGTGCTACAAAAACTCTTACCTTTTCTTTGAGAGATGTCCAAGAGAGCTGTCCATCAGCAGAGATGGATTTAGTGACCTAATAAGTTATGGAGTTTTCTGGCATCCCATCATGGAAACTAAGTGGCATTTTTCCAACTTCTCTGTACAGCTGAAGGCCCCAAATGGAAGCCCAATATTATACAATGGCAAAGATCCAGAGCCCTTCTTCTCTGTATCAACATTCCGGTAGACTAAAAGGTTGGGGACGTGTGGCACCCCCTGTTGCCCAAACGGGGCCATGGCTACATGAAGATGTCTGAGGCTACTTGCTTTTCCCGATCACCCAGTGGCAGCCATACAGCAGGAGACAGCAGGATGCTCTCTGAATGCTATCTGTGTTGACTCAAGGTTGGCGCTAACATGTGGATGGCCAGTTTGTGAATGTCCAGCTCACCGTTCCAGGTGATACACTTGCTTTTGTCTTATACAGAATTCCAGTTCTCCGTTCTAAGAACAGTATCCGTGACAGAGTAAAGCATCTACTCTGTGACTTATGGAAAATTGAATTGCTGTTTTGGATTGAGACTACAGTAGCTCTTTGGGCTTCGGTTGACTTTATAGACTGTTCTTTCCATAATCCCACTTTCTCCAGACTACTACTTTGTTGATGTGGTAGATATTGATGATAGACAAGTTATTTTGTGAATTTTGGGAGAGCAGAATCACATCATAAGGATATGATTACCTGATTCTGTACACCTAATGTTCCATAATACCCTAGAATTTAGCCTGTGTAGAGCCCTAATTTGGATCACTGTTCTGAAACCCCAATGGATTAGAGTAATCCTTTTCTTTACATTTTTAAGAGCTTTGTATTAAAGCCATTTGATTTCATTGGCCTATGTGGGTAGTTTAATTTCAGTAGAAACTCTGAGGCTAAAAGGAAGACATGGAATTTTGTCTTAGGACATTTAAAGGTTACCACCAAAACTCTGTTTAATAAAAGAGGATGAAACATTTATATGAGAGTAATAAAAAATAAAATTATAAAGCACAGCCTTCATTTTAATTATGTACTTTACTTGAAAAATATGTTTTATTTTTCATATTTTTCATGGAATAAGTTGTTGTCATAATTCAATTTCAAATATTGAAAATTTAAAGCTGATTCAATAACTTTAAAAAACTTTAAAAAACAGAAAATAAAAGGGAAGGTTTCTCTTGTCAAAAAAAAAAATTTGCTTCACAAAGAATTCACCTTGGATGGGCGCCTGGGTGGCTCAGATGGTTAAGCGTCTGCCTTCAGCTCAGGTCATGATCCCAGGGTCCTGGAATTGAGCCCCGCATCGGGCCCCCTGCTCCTTGGGAGCCTGCTTCTCCCTCTGCCTCTCTCTCTCTCTCTCTCTGTTTCTCATGAATAAATAAATAAAATCTTAAAAAAAAAAAGAATTCACCTTGGAATTCAGTATAATAAAGGATCTAGCCTTTAATTTAATCTTCTTGTAGTAATTTAATAAATATGTACTACGGTTTCCCATTTTATACATCAAAGAGCAGTGATGTGTGAAATTGAAACAGATGTTGGATATTAAATAACAATCCATGATATACTTCGCAAGGAAGGGAAAGAAATAATATTTATTGAATGTTTACATGGCGCCACATACATAGCAGGGCCATCTGAAGCTCACAACAACCCTATAAAGCACAGGTTGTTATCTCAAATTTTCAGTGAAAGAAACTAAAATCCAAGGAATGTAATTTTTTCCAAGGTCAGTAAGGAAATTTGAGACTGGATGAAGAATCCCTATCATCTGTCTATTGTCAAAGTCTGTTCCCTACACCCTTCTATTTTATCTCAAAAGGGAATGCTCTTTTCTAAGATAGTACCACAAAGGGTAATAATGAGAGTAATTTTTAGGCATGTAGTCATAAAAATGTTGCCAGGAGGTGCTTTCTTTGGTGGCATGTTGGGGAAAATTTGGTTGAAATGAAGATAGTTTCCCAGATATCAATCTATTAATCTGGATGCTACTTCCATAGGAGTGATGAGAACATTTGGACCATGGAATTCAACTTTTGAATTCATTCATTAGTCAAATGAATACCTCTTAGCTTTATAGCTAAGAGCTTAAATACTCAAGTGAGTCTGCCCCCATTTAAATCCTAGTTCTACCAGGTACTACTTGTACAGTCCAGAAAATTCATTAAAAATGTCTAGAGATTATGAAGGATATAAATTATTATTCATAAGAATGTAAAAACTCTTTTTGCTACATGGTAAGAACAATATACATCCACAATTAATACAATATTTTAATACTTGGAGGAAACACCCTCTGGTGTTGGTTCTTAGATAGAAAGGGTTTAGTATAGTCATAGTTCTACAAAGTAGTGAAGCTGATTTTAGCCTTGGCTTCAAGGAGAAAAGGCTAATCCGCAAAATGTCTACCATGAAAGAGAGAACACAATAAAGTAGATAACACTGCAGTAGATCTGAAATACAGATCCAGAAAAGAGAGTAAATGCCTAAGAGGGAAGTTGTAGGAATAAGCAAGTAATAAATAAGTTTCAGGGTACATACTAAAAAGGGTAAGAGTAATTTATATAGAACAGCTGATTTGGAGAGACGTAGTCTTATAAAGAATACCCAAAATAAACTTTTGAGCATTTACAGGTGAAAAACCCTGAGAGTTTAGAAATTTAGGAGGAAAGCAAAATAAGTCAATCTTCCTTCCCGTGGAGAGCAAGTAGCTACAGGGTAGTCACACCGTAGTTGTCGTGACCTAATAGTAGCCTGTGTAACTAGGCATAGAAACTGTTGAGTGTCAGAAGACAGAGAAGCCTGGCCATCTGGCACACTCTGTGAGCATGTGCAGGACCCATGATGGACTGCCTCCCCAAAGAAATCATGTTCAGTGCTTACTTTGGCAACTCTCCTGAAGTAGGGAGTTAAAGACCCCCTCAAATAGTTGCCACAGTGATGCATCAACATTGATGGAAACTGCAGTTAAGAATCTCGTTCACAGCAGGGATAATGGGAAGAAAACCACCAACTCCCTAAATGTGATTTAACGGAGGCTTATTTTTCCTTTGGTGAACTACATATTACACAGAGAAAAAATCCTGAGCTTTAGTATAAGTCAATACTCAAAATGATTATGCAAAAATCAAACAGTGGCCCTAATCATATTTTAATGATTTATTCTTGTCCTTATTTTACTACATCTGTTCTATGATTGAAGCAGAGGCTGGATCTGTACTCATCCTCTATGAAGAAGTTAAAGCCTTTATAAATATGCAAACTATTTTCAGAACCCTGAATTTTCAGGACCCATAGGAACTTGAATATCTCCCATTGTCTTCTTCCTTCTCATTCTTTGTGATTTGTTAAAAATACACATTACAAACTTTCGGTACACATCCTTTCTTCACCCATTATAATTAAATTAAATTGTGCACTACTTAATCAAATTGAAAATCACATCTGTGGGCTCAGCATCTAGTTTCTGTCCATAGTACACATAGCATGGCAGTTATTTATGTGAAGATAATATATTCAGTAATACTCACTCTGGTCATAGAAACCTACATATTTTTTTAAAGATTATAAATGCAGATATATATATTTCAATGAGCACATATACCCCGTAGGACAATTTTAGAACTTAAAGAACATAATTCATAAATAAAATACTAATTCTGAGAAAACACATGTGAGTTTATTGTGAATTATGACTCCAAGAGAGGTGGGAAATACAATTTTTGTTAAATTATGTAAATAATGCCATGTCATAAATTGTATTGCCATAATTTGTATAACTTGCATAAATTGCAAATATCACTGTCATTTCCATTGAAAACCATCAAAACAATAAAATAATATAGTAACTCAAAACATTTTCAGTGTGAGTCCTAGTTCAAATTTTGTTAATGGAAATTTATCTAAGTAAGTCATGACAACAGATATTATTGAGAATCTGCTACTGCTCACACAGGTAGATAGATACCTGAGAAATCTGGAGACTCAAAATTTGTTCTTTCTATATTCTTAAATACATTTGAAAAATACATATTATACAAGCAAAAATACATATTTACCATATACTTACCATCAATAACATGGATTATAGTAATATAGTTTATTAATGATAATGATAATAGTAAAAGTACTATTAAAATTAATAGTATAAACTATTAATAGATATCAATATCAATAATTTATATTAATTCTTTAGAATAATAAAATATAAATACTTTATATTTGTTTACTTTATATTTTATATCAATATAAAATATAAATTTTAAATTTATATTAATATCAATAAGAATTATAATATTTAAGTTCTGTTTTCTTTTTTTCCCCCTACTTTTTAGGCCCTTTCTTCCTCATCAAAAAACAATCATTGACTTCAGAGTATACTTATAGCAACAGTTTGCACAATAGAGGTGTTTTCACAGGTGTTGGAAGAGGGGTATTGAGTAGTCATTACAGAACAAATTATTGCCTTAAAAAGAACTACCTTAAAAGTTAAGGATGTTGTTGGGTGTCTCTAACATTTCTTGCTTGATTGGCTCATGTTCTTCATCACAGGATAGCAACTTTTCCATAATACTTAAGAAATGTTTCCCTGTTATAATTGTCATAATGTAAAATAAGTGTTGTTTCATATTATTCTGCTTTATAAATGGACTTATATAACTAGGGTATATTAATATGAATTGTTTTATTAACATATTTACTTATGGTATATTTATATGGTATTAATATCATCAATGTCATTTATATTATTAAATGAAATATCTGTTTATATGAAGACTATTTTATTTATATTATATTCAGAATATACTTAAATTGCATTATAATGTACTATTAAATTATAATAGTTTATTATATTAGTAATAAAAACTTATTTAAAATAACTAGTAGCTTTGATGACTTAATATGCCTAACAATTTTGGAGTAAAAGAGTATTCACAATGAACTTTAAAAAAAATTTACATTGTTAGACTTGCACATAAGGTAATATTCTTAGTATGCTCTTTTGCAAATTTGGAAGTTAAGAAAAACTACAGAATAGCACATCATGTTGTTTACTGAGATTTACTGTAGATGAAATTGCATTAGGAGAACAGTGATTCTTTTACTAAAAATGTAATGATTTCTAATGTAATATATTCTTTCTGGAAATCAAATTATTGCTGTATAAAATGGAGAAAACAATCATAGTCTTTTGAGATTAAAAGTATTGACAATATATTGGAATGATTTCTTTCATTTCATGGAAATTAAAATAAAATTTTAAAATAAAAATGACTACTTATGGAAGTAAAATACAAAACAATGTTAGCCTTAACAAACCACGTACCAGGGACCTGAACACATACCAGGACTTGGTGTAATTGCCTTAGTATGCCTATGGATTGTAAAAAATATACAGGATCACTCTCTCTAATGACAAACAAAATAAAGAAAAAACTAAAAAGAGAAGATTGGAAATACAAATGGGTATTATTTCAAAATGGCATCAGAACCAAATATGCTAGTGAAACAACAGAAATAGTTATCACTGGTCATAAATTTGCACCAATTACTTAAACTATGAGAATTATTTCTATATTTAATCCACAAATAATATACCTTTGAAGATCTACTTTTTATGAAGTATTTGGATCATTTTATCTCTGCAAAGACATCAGACAATGATAGTTTTTTCTCCATATAGTGATGTTCCAGATATCCCATTATGATTGTTCTTATTATTCTCTCATGTGGTAATCAATGAAATTGCATAATTTCATTTGGTTAAGCATCTGCCTTCGGCTCAGTTGGTTAAGCATCTGCCTTCAGCTCAGGTCATGATCTCAGGGTCCTGGGATCGAGCCCCGCATCGGGCTCCCTGCTCGGCGGGAAGCCTGCTTCGCCCTCTCCTACCTGCCCCCCCCCCCCCGCTTGTGTTCCCTCTCTCGCTGTCTCTCCCTCTGTGTCAAATAAATTAAAAAAAAAAAATCTAAAAATAATGCGTTATACTTGTTAGCTAGCTGGTAGAGGAAGCTACTTTTTGAATATTCATGGGATCTATTTACTATATATGAATTCCTAATTTTCAAAGAATTTTATTGCTGTATATTAAATACTAGATATGCACAAAGTATATTAAATACTAGATATGCACTGTACTGAATTTTATATTTTAATGATCTAAAAGGTACTTATCTCAAAACCATCATTTCAAAATTGACCTCTTACTCTCACTGATATGAGGAATTCTTAATCGCAGGAAACAAACTGAGTGTTGTTGGAGTGGGGGGTGGGGGGGGAGGGAAGGGATGACTGGGTGATAGACACTGGGGAGGGTATGTGCTCTGGTAAGCGCTGTGGATTGTGCAAGACTGTTGAATCTCAGATCTGTACCTCTGAAACAAATAATACAATATATGTTAAGAAAAAGAAGAAGAAGAAGAAAGAAGAAGAAGAAGAAGAAGAAGAAGAAGAAGAAGAAGAAGAAGAAGAAGAAGAAGAAGAAGAAGAAGAAGAGGAGGAAGGTGGTAGCGGGAGGGGAAGAATGAAGCGGGGGAAATCGGAGGGGTAGACGAACCATGAGAGACGATAGACTCTGAAAAACAAACTGAGGGTTCTAGAGGGGAGGGGGGTCGGAGGATGGGTTAGCCTGGTGGTGGGTATTGAGGAGGGCACATTCTGCATGGAGCACTGGGTGTTGTGCACAAACAATGAATCATGGAACACTTCATCTAAAACTAATGATGTAATGTATGGGGATTAACATAAGAATAATAAATAAATAAATAAATAAATAAATAAATAAATAAATAAATAAATAATTGACCTCTTACTATGGATATTTCTTGAAGGTCTCACTTCCTTAGAGATCTTTTGCGCATGAGCAGTTTCAACTGTCACCTCCATGTAAAATATTTCCGCAACAATATATTCTGGCTTGATCTTTATTACGAGCCTAGTCCTGCATTTCTAACTGCCAAGAATTCTTACACCTAAATTTAACATAAATTCTTCAAATGACAATCATCATTATTATCCTATAAAATATGTTCTCATCCAGGGAAGTTAATCAAAGATGTCATTTTTAAGCTGAACTTTGAAGACCAAGAAGTGTACAGCAAAGTGGAGGAGAGTCAAAAAGACATTCCAAAAGTGAGAAAAACAGAACTACAAAGATAAATGGAATAAAGCAGATATGAAAAATAAATGGCATATTTAAAAACAGGTTTGGGATTTTGTGTAATTTAGACTTTGATGATTTCCCAGGCTTTTAAGAAAATTTCCTATGGGAAATTCAATGTCCTTCCCAAGATACCTCAGGATATTTAGGGCTTAAGAATAATTTAGCCATTTCTGACTCTCAATTTTCTCCATTCTCTACTTACATCATACTCACTGTGTATTCCCACACCTCCTCTGTCTCCTTGCTCTTGACTCAGACACAGGACAAGGGTCCTTTCTATTATTGCTTCCCCCCATCATTCACTCAGGCTATAGGTAGCAGGACATGCACCAAACTAGGTGATGTTGGAAAAATAAGAAATGCTTAAAATGTAATAGTTTTACAGACAACTCTGATCTTTGGAGTCAATTAGCAGCTCTGCAACTAAGAATTTGTCTCTGGCCATATTTTTCATCAGACTTCATTTATCTTGCCATGCTCTCTCACTGTACCTTCCTCTCTCTCCTCTGTCCTCTCTCTGTTCTTCCTCCTCCCCACTCCCCTCAGTTCTTGGTGATCTCCTCCCCTCCATAGCACATAAATGTTGACCATTTATGTCTGATTGTTGAGCTATCTTTTATTTGGCTGTGTTCTTAGAAACTTCATTGGAGTCTTACCTTCCTTAGTAGTCAATGGGAAGCTGTGCAATTGGAAAATTGTCTCTAACCATACTTTTCTTCAGGGTCTAGTGCTCCATCATGCCATCTCTCACGCTTTCCCAATGGCCTACTAAAATAGAGTTTGAAATTGCATACAGTTTATCTAAAATAAACTGTAGTGCAAGCTATTTAAATAATGTATGTGTGTGTGTGTTTACAGCAAAAAGAATTACACTCCTTTTAAAGCTCTAGTCTTAATGTATTGGTTCATAAATTTGAATCAGGATCATCTAGTGCCATCAGAATTCTTCCAAAGAAATTGTTTGCTAGTTCTTAGTTCAAAGTTAGGGAGGATATGAGTAGACAGTTCAGAGAAGAGCTGGACAAAAAAACTCAAACAAAAAACCTAGCAGTTCAAAATTACTACTCAACAGGCAAATTTAAAAAATCAAGTACACATTCAATATAGTTTTATATTCTTCAGAGTGGCAGTAATTAGAATAATTAATTTAACATGATTTTCTGACGTCTTTATGAGGAAAAAGGATTTTTGTATATATTGGTAGAACTTGGATGGGTTGTTGCTTTTCAGAAGGAAATACATTTTAATAAGATCATATTGTGTTAATAATATATAGTATCACTTTATTATGTGGTATATATATATATATGTATATATAATTATTATGTGATTATATATATATATAATGTCCTGTGATCTGGAAATCTCATACGTGGGAAATATCCCATAGAGAGAATCCTGATATTCAGGAATCCAGTAGAAAGACATCTGTTGAAGCCCTATTTAAAGTATCTAAAAACTGGAAAGTCTCTCACTCCCACTATCTAGCTTGAGAATCCAATAATAGAAATTCTAGAGATTATCTTCCCTCACTCTCATTTTAAAGCTCAAGAAATGAAGATGAGATATTAAAGTCACACAGCTGGTAATTTGCTCAGTCATCTGGAATAGAAATACAGACACACAGTTTCATTTTTACTGACAAGGAATTTATGTACTGACATAAAATTCTCTTTTCCGAATTAATCTCTGAAGGTCGATGAGACATATACACTAAGGATTCTTATCAGCATGCTCTATAAGGAGAGGAAAAGGTGTTGGGGGAGCAGTGTTTCCTCAGCATAAGAAAAAGTCCTTATTTTTCATACCACATTATTAAGATGCTCAGATCATGCTTTCAGCAAATAGCAAAGAATAAACATATTTTTGTAATATACATTTTAGTATAAAAATAATATAGTCTTAATTACGAACTTTGAAAAACACAACAACACAAAGAACACATTTTTAAATATCATTAATGATATTTGATTAGGGATAAATTCATAGATAATTACTGTTAAAATGCTGTTAATATATGTGTGTATTTGTTTTATTTAAAAATGGGCTCATGTGATGTCTACTAAGTTTTTCAATAAATTCTGAATATTTCTTCATGCCATTAAATACTTTTAATATTTTACATGAATAGTTGCCTACTATCTTATTGAGTAGCTAAAGTTGATCTATTAATTAAATAAATCATCCATATTTGGAATTTGATTTTTTTCCAATTAAAGTAATTCCCAGGAATACATTGCATCTATATATGTATATATACAAATTTATTTTCCCTGCTTATTATTAAGAAAAAATGTATTAGCAATTTGATAACTGAACTGTGATAAATCATTATTTTACTTTGCTATGTGTTGAGAATGAACTCTTTAAAGTAATGTATTTATTGGCAGCTGATCTGTGCTTCTTGCAATTTTATTTTTAATAACAATTTTATGCCCTCTACAATATTTCTTTCTGATTTTAAAGTCTAGAATTAGTGTTGTTTTTTTCTTTTTATTAAAGTATGCACAATACTCTCTTTTCTTAGCATTGGTGTTTGTCTAGTGCTTATTAACAATCATATTTTCTCTATTTTTAATGAATTATTTTCTGTCTTCATAATTCAGATTTCAATCTCTTGTACTCATTTTCCCATTTATTTTCTCCTGGCTTCAAACACTACTTAATTCATATTCATGATTTGGTAATAAGCAACATTTTACCCTATAGTTTACTCATGAATTTAGCATCGGCCACATTCTATATATATATATATATTTTAATGATTTTATTTATTTATTTGACAGAAAGAGAGAGAGTTAGCAAGAGCAGGAACACAAGCAGGGGAAGTGGGAGAGGGAGAAGCCCACTTCCCGTGGAGCAGGGAGCCTAATGCTGGGTTCCATCCCAGGATCCTGGGATCATGACCTGAGCAGAAGGCAGATGCTTAACAACTGAGCCACCCAGGTGCCCCCACATTCTATATATTTCAATATAGCATTGTGTTTAGTTTATTTTATTACTATGATTTTTAGTATTGTGTTTCTTTTTAAATGTCTACATACTTTAATTCTCTGCTTAAAATAAGAGTTAAATAATATAAAATGATCTTTTCTCCATATAACATAATAAACACATATCCATTCTTTGCATTGCATATGTAATTTTTGTAATTTTTTTTCTGTTTAAGAGAAAAGATTGCTAACTGTATCAGTCAGTGTTCTGTGCTGGAAAAAACAAACAAACAAACACATTCTAGAAACTTTAAGTAGGAAGGGAATCAATAGCCATGATTAACTGCTCACAAAATCATGGGAGCACTTGGAGGATCAAGGATTCATGCTGACCCTGAAGGAGTATGTGAACATTTTCATCGTGATTATTAATGTATGACTCAGATTCAGAACCACTCAAATCAAGAAGCATTAAATCATAGTCAGGATGTTTTCTGGATAAATGAACTTTCTACAATGCTGGAAAGCTTATGTCAGAGGTCTTTCTCCAGTGGGCAGTGCCTCTTCTTTCTCCCCATGAGAGGTACGAAAGGAGTGGTGTCCACGTTGTTACTCAGTTTGGTTTGATATTAAGGGTATTTTCCATATGTGTAAATGTGTTGAATTCATGTCAAAACTGAGTATTCATGGGAATCTTGAGTATATGAAGGATGTGGCATTTTTGCATTTGGTAATAACCTACCATGCAGAGGAAGGGACATGTTTCCCCAGGAACCTGTGAGCTAATGAAAAGTTCCGCTTACTACAGTGCAGGGGCTCCTACTCTTTCATCAGTCTTGCGTCTCACAATTTCTGTGTGTTTGAATAAGCAATTTAGTCAGACATTTTGGAAGTGTGTTCGTGTGCACGTGTGTGTGATCTCTTTTTATCTATTAAGAACAAACTAAGCAAAGAATAAATCCAGGTTTTTTTTTTCTTTTCCTTAAACTCTGTCTGTAAAAAATATCATACTGACTCCAATAAAGAAGCATATGCAATAAAAGAAAAAAAGAAAAAGGTAATCACTTCCGTAATTGAAACATGCAGCAGTTTAAGCCAAGAAATATAACTGTGTATAATATATGTGAGGGACAGAGAGAGAAAAAGCAAAGAATTTTTAAAGAAGAAAGATGTTAATGAATTAATCCTGGCTTAACTTTATATAAATTGTGTTTGAGTTTATAATTGTCTGATTTCCTTCTCTCCCATTCTCTTCACACAGAGCACACACAAACACACATACTTTCCCCCCATATAATTTCATTAAATCTTATCACCTTTCATTCACTGTGGTTACCTATGTGCCATTACTGGGTCTGGGATCTGGCCATCTGAGATAGTTCCATGTAGTTTGGGTATTTCAACTCTATCTCAAAGTGAACTTCTCTCCAGAACTCATGAACCCAAATGCAATGCATTCCATACACACTTCCCCAAATATAAACCATTCATACTTGCAGGAACCCATGCAATTGACTCTTGCCTGATTTCATGATAATATGATAAATATTCTTTGAGCTGGCACATGCACATAACAGAATGAAAAACAGCAGATTAATCGGCGAAAGATGGAGCTTGTGGACTGCATATACAGGTTGCTTTAATGAATGAAATATTACCATATTATATAATCACAACATATTTGGAAAATAATAAAAAATGTAGAAGATAGAAAACAATGTTTAATCTTTCTTAAAAATATTTTTAAAAAAGCAATAGGGAGGCGGTGAAATTAGGTTGAAATATGCCAAATATTTTATTGACATTACATAAAATGTGAAAGTGATATGATCACAAATAACTATTTATGTATATATGGGAGTGATCAGTGATCCCTTCAATATGTCTAAATTTAGGCTATGTATGTCTAAATTTAGGCTATGGAGTGATCAGTGATCCCTTCAATATGTCTAAATTAGGCTATGTAGCCAAAGAAATGGTTATTTATAGTTATCTTTGTTAATTATACTCAGAGTAAATATTACAACAAAACCCAAAGGAATATATCATAATTAAAATGTAGAAAGGTAATATGTTCTGATTCAAAAGAAATAAGATGAATATCCTTAATTTACAGAATTCTAGTCTATAATATCAATAGTATAAAGGAGCAGGAGACAGGTGAATAAACCTAAAATTACTACAGCAGGTAGGGAAAAATATATAGGTATGCTAAGAGGATATAGAGAATAGAATTTAACCCATCTTCAGTGTTTAGTAAACTCTTGGACAAGTGGGTGTCATAGATTCTAGAATATAAGTTTGATTTACATAAATTCCTTTTCCAGGAGTTTGTTCCCTTTAGACCAGCAAGGTCATTGAGTTGAACAAGATATTTACCTGTTAGGTTACAGGCAATGTAAAACAGCAATATGTTTCCACAGAACAGTGAAAAGTGAGGGCACGGTTCTGAATGGTGTGAGTTTCAGTGAATGCAGTACTATGCAGTGGGAGAATTGTCTGTACTTAATGATAGATTATTAGCCCATATTTTATTACATAAAATTATTTTATAATTAGATATTTCCTTATGGTTTGTTATAATCAATATATATTATGTGTATGAGTGTGTGTTTACTTTTATGGGCTCAAGGACCACATTGTCCAAAACTAGCACTCTGGAAATTACTTTCTTAAGAAAGTTATCATTATGCTTTCTGGCTTGCTATTATTCTGAAGAACATTATGCAGAAAATTGTCCTATCCATTTCATGGATATTATGAATAATTGGAATCTAACCAACAATAACAATGATTTCCATAGAAATTTTGTGTAATAGACTGGTAAGAACTAAATTGACCCACTTTCAGCTTATGTCATGTGTGGCCACTGCTTTCCAGTGTTCTGTATGAGCAAATTTTAATAAGACCAAATGTGATACTCTGCTGCAATATTCAACTAACTGATAGGGCATTTTAAACACAGCATAGCTTAATATTATTTGGCCCAGCAGCCAGGACTCCACAAGTGCTGTACAAGAGAACTTTGTCATTCAGGATGCTGCCACCAGATGGTATTCATCCCACCATATGTTTCAGTGCCTAGATAAGCCTAATGGTACAATGCCTGCTACTTAATTCAATAGTGAAATTGTGTGAATTAATACATGCTGAGGGTAAATGATAGAAGTAAAGTAATGAATATGGGAAGAGGGCAATAAAATCAGCTGACAGGTAATTCCAGTAATTTTTTCTACTCTGTGCTGCTCTATTTAGGGGAAACAAGATTGAAAATATAAATTAGGATTAGTGGATAACACTTTGTGCTTTGTTAACTTCTACAATATTATATATGTCTTTAAATGCTCAGCAATGGGATTTTTCGACATATAAAATTAAGACAATGTAACAGATGACTACCCTAAAATATTACCTGATGCCTTAAATCTTACAAAGTTTCTGAGTTTCCTTGGCCAAGATCTTCCAGTATCTGGCATGACGGCTTCTTCCCATAACAAAATTAACCCTGGAGTTTTCATCATTTTTTTTGCATATAAGTACAACCAGTGAAGTACAATTTTTTCCATCGCTAATACACTGGCTATTGCAAGGAAGTTATAATATTCTAGTCACAGATAGTTATTCAATCAAATTGTTATAATAGAGTGAAATAATTTTATTATAAAATATTTTACTATATAAAATAGTTGTTAGTAAAACACATATCTGGTTTAATGTCTCATAATAAACTCACAGGCCCCTCCTGTTGCTTAGTCTCAAACAGCAAAAGCTACTCATACAAAATAATATTTATTTTTCCATTGAAGATAATGGGTTTGCATTTTTCAAGCCACATTCTTTCAAAAGTCCTCTTTTCAGCTAGTGACATGCCTTTGCAGGTAAGCTAACCTTGAATCATAAATATATTCACTAAAAAGTGACATCAGCAAAATGGTGGAGTAAGAGATCCCATTCTTTATTTTCTCACAGAAAGCAGCAATTACACAGCTATCCACAAATGAAAATAGCTTTGTGAGAGTGCAGGTGACCAGTTAAGAAGCTATAGCAACATAGTGTAACGAAAACATGGAGAATAACCACACAGAAAGGGTAGGAAAAACAGTTTCACTTGGCCTGCACCATCCCACGCCCCAGGCCAGCACAGCTCATTGTCAAGAGGGACTCCCAAACCCATGAGTGCCCCCTCATGGGGAAAAGGAGAGCAGGGTGAGCAACCAGCTTCCTCATCTTCTCAGGGCACTAGCTGAAGGACCCACTTTGGTTTCTCCATACCCAGATTGCTCTGGAGATCCTTATAGATGAGAAGTCTGGAGAAGGCCAGGATCAAAGAAGAAGGTGGGGTCTCCCTGCCCTGCAGCTGGTGCCACTATGGGCGACAGGGGCCTGTCCTACAGAGGACTCCACAGCCTTCACTGATGAGGACCCCAACAGCCATCACAGCTGCCACAGACCCACAGAGCAGGAGACGTGTTGTACAACCCAGGAGAAGGAGCTGCTGCTGTGCCTCCCTCGGTCACAGCCATCTTCCCTCCATGCCTCTCCCTCCCAACTGCATGGGCAAAATTTCCAGAGCCACGACTGCTCTGAATGTGTCTATGCTCCAGACACCAGCTCCACAGTCGCTGCACAAGTGCCCACCCTTCAGAGACTAGCATGCTGCTTCAACAGGCATACTCGTGCCTCGGACGCTGGCATTACCTCCACTTTGAGCAGGCCTGCACCCTGAAACATGGAGCTGTGGCCACTTTCCGGACGTCCATGCCTCGGACACCAGCTGCACAGCACCCACTAGGCCAACACCTGGGACGGCACTATAACGGGCATGCCTCTGTCCTGGACACCAGGGCCACCACGTCAGTGGGAAGCCTACCCCCAGGCCCTAGAGACACAGTCACTCAGCATGGGCCTGAACTCGGCACCCTAGCGCCATGGCTGGTCTCTGAGGGCCCGCGCCTGACACAATGGCTCCACCACCACAGGGAGCTCATCTGCTCACTCAATACCGTAGCCACTGCTGCAATGAGCATGCCTCCATGCGGGACGTGGGGCCAAGAAGAATGCTGTTGGTCGTGACTTTCTCCTATGGTGGAAAAATAGAACAAAAGGACCCCAAAGCTCTTGCTGCCGCTGTGGACACCCACAGCTTTGACTGCTGAGGACCTGCAATGCTGACAGCTGATGGATCCACATGGAGACTCTCCCACTGTCCCTCCCCAGAGCTGGAACCACTGCCCCTCACCCCACTGCACTTCCACCCACACATAGGTGAAGGTCTTTCTGGAATCATTCCACAAAGTCTGGAAGAGGTATCTTCTTCCTCAAATGCACAGAATGCAAGGCTACAGAATCATCAAAGATCAGGGAAACATCATGCCACCAAAGAAACACAATTTCCCAAAGAAATGGACATCTTCACGTTGTGCAGCAAATAATTTTTTAGAAAATCATCTTGAAGTACCTGGGTGGCTCAGTCTGTTAGGCTTCCAACTCGCGATTTTGGCTCAGGTCATGATCTTATGGGTCATGGGGTCGAGACTTGTGTTGGGCTCCATGCTCAGCATGGAGTCAGCTGGAGATTCTTGCCCTCTGCCCCTCCCCCCACTTGCTGCATGGACAGGAGCTTGCTCTCTCACTCTCTCACAAATAAATAAATAAATCTTTTTAAAAAACACCTTAAGCATTAATTTTTTTTTTAATCATCTTAAAGAAGCTCAAGGAAAAAAAAGTATCTAAAGAAGCTCAGTGAGCAAGAACAAAGCTGGACGTATCACACTCCTTGGTTTCAAAATATGTTACACAGCTACATAATCATGAAAGTATAGTGTTGGTATAAAAATAGGCATATAGACCATTGGAACAGAATATAAAGCCCAGAAATAAATCCATGTATTTATGGCCAAGTGATATTTGACAAGACTGCCAAGGACACATGATGGGGGAAAAGATAGTTTCTTCAATAATTGGTGCTGGGAAAACTGGATATCCACATGCCAAGGGATGAAATTAGACTCTTATCTCATGCCACATACAAAACTCAAAATAAATTATAAGCTTAAACATAACACCTAAAACTGTAGAACTTTTATAAGAAAGCATAGGTGAAAAGCTTCCTGATAATGGTCTGGGCAATTATTTGTTGGGTATGACACCAAAAGTACAGCTAACAAAAGCAACAATTGCTACACTGAATTGGATCAAACTTAAAAAGCTTCTGCAAAGCAAAAGAATGAACAACAGAGTGAAAAGACAACCTACGGAATGGGAGAAAATACATGCAAGCCATATGTCTGATAAGGGATTAGTATCCAAAATATATATGGAACCCATGCAACTCAGTAGCAAAAGAAACAAATCACCCAATTAAAAAATGGACAAAGGACCTGACACGGATGGAGCTATGCTAAGTAAGTCAGTCAGAGAGAGACAAATACCATATAATTTCACTCATATGTAGAATTTAAGAAACAAAACAGATTGGCAAAGAGAAAAAAAAAAGAGGGAGAGGATGAGAGGGAGAGGCAAACCAAGAGACAGACTCTTAACTATAGAGAACAAACTGATGGTTACCAGTGGGGAGGTGCTGGGAGGGGGGGATGGGTTATATAGGTGATGGGGATTAAAGAGTGCACTTGTTGTGATGAGCACTGAGTGTTGTATGGAAGTGATGAATCACTATATTGTACACCTGAAACTAATATCACACTGTATGTCAACTAACTAGAGTTTGAATGAAAACTTTAAAAAAAGAAGACAAACAACAGGTAAATGAAAAGGTGCTCAATTATGAGGGACATGCAAATCAAATCACAATGGCATCACTTTGCATAGGTTGGGATGGCTGTTATCAAAAAGACAAGGGGTAACACGTGTTGCTGAGGACATAGAGAAAAAGGAACTGCTTGTACATTGTTGGTGGAAATGTAAGTTGATACCATCATTATAGAAAACCATATGGAGGATCCCCAAAATATTTAAAATAGAACTATCCTTATAGGGGATATATCACTATATCCCCTTCAGGGTGTATATCCAAAGGCAAGGAAATCAGTATCTTGAGTAGATAGATACCTGTGCTCCCATGTTCATTAACAATAACCAAGATATGGAAACAACCTAAATGTCTGTCAATGGATGAATGGATAAAGAAAATGTGATACACACATACACACACACACACACATGCACACACACTGAAATACTATTCAACCTTAAGAAAGAAGGAAAACCTGCCATTGGCAACAACAAGGATGTACCTGGAAGATATCATCCCAAGTGAAATAAGCCAGACACAGAAAGATAAATACTGCATGATCTCACATGCATGTGGAATCTAAAAATGTCAAGATCATAGAAACAGAGAGTAGAGCAGTGTTTACCATGGGCTCGGGAAAGAGGAATATGGGCAGATGCTGGTCAATACACAGTATCAATTAAGCAAGATAAAAAATTGTGGTGATCTAATGTACAACAGTGTGATTATATCAAATCATCAGATTGTACACTTTAAATATATATAATTTTTAATTGTCACCTATACCTCGATAAAGTTGGAAAAATAAAATAAAAATAAATAAATATATTTATTGGCCAATTATAAAGTGAAGATATATTATAATTATGACCAGTTATTATTATATATTTTGCCACTATATAAGTTATGAGATCCGAAGACTATTCCCTAATAAATTTACTATTTTATAACCATCGGTGGGTACTATGCTTATCATTTCATGGTTTTGTAAAACCAGAAATCTTCAGTCCATACTGCATTCTTTCTTTTTTTTTCATTCATCTTTTATTAAAGAAATGACAAATCTATGATTAGCATGTAAATCAGAAACAAAATCAGTACACTCTTGGAATGCTTCTTTTTATGTTAAATGTACTTTTCAGCAAGAGAGTTTGTCAAAGTGAATGCGATACTCTTTCAACAATGGTAGTTATTTGCAAGCCATGAAACATTAATATCAAGTTCAAAGGAGACTTTTCACAGCTGCCAAGTTAATCTCCTCTAAACCTAAATTCTGTTCATGTTACTCTCTTGCTCAATAACCATGATTTGCTTCCCCGTTGTTTACCAAATTAATTACAACTGAGACATTTTGATATTTAAGACTGGATACAATATGTCTTCAAGCTGCCCTTCCCGTGTTCTCTAACATAGTTCCTTTAAACTGTAGTATACACTTCAGCTAACCTAGGGTACTTATCAACTATAGTCTATAAACATCTGGACTTTCCCAATTTTGAGTGTCTTTAGGTTGTTCATTCTTTCAATTGGAAGTTCTCTTGCCGTGGTTCACTGGCAATAGAAATCCCTCTAAAAATATCTGAAATGTTACTTCCTCCAGAAAATCTTTGTTATCCTACCCATGCAATGTCACTTCCTCTCAAGGAGACTTTTGATTGTCTCTGTTCTAGTATGGTATGCAATGGCTTTAATTTATACTGTATTTCACTCCAATACACTATTCTCATATCAGGTGCCTGATTAATTACAACTAATTAAAGCCATGTGAACCTTCAGCTCGAACCTTCTACTATAGGTCACCTCTGTGTGGTCAGCCGAGTTGGCTGGCTGCATGTGTCA
Source organism: Mirounga angustirostris (assembly GCF_029215605.1). Taxonomy (NCBI): domain Eukaryota; kingdom Metazoa; phylum Chordata; class Mammalia; order Carnivora; family Phocidae; genus Mirounga; species Mirounga angustirostris. The sequence continues at coordinate 20,101,746 of NW_026991711.1, read as the reverse complement.
GTGAGACAGTGCTTTCATCATTCTCACTCCTGAGATTGTAGACAAACATTCAACACTGAAGTTCTCCTTCATTATTAGCTGGATGTCTTCCTCCTTTTCCTAGTTCTTGCATCTGATATCTCCCATAGAATCATGGATTTCCTCCTTGATTTACAGCTCAAAGGAAACTAATATGTCATTGCTTAAGATCTCATGGCTTGATACAATCTCATGAATCAAACTTATTGCATATATATGTCAACCTGCATTAGATGAGTGTATTTTATTATCTCTTGGTAGATTTGTTCATTTGCACTGCTGAACTTTCTCTTGAAAGGGACTATCTTCCCATTGTGATCAATTTTCCATCTCTATAATACTTCATTTAATTCCTTCTATAGAACTCATCTATCTCAGGATCCACTGTGCCTAGAGTTTCACCAAACATGACAACAGATTTCAACTGAGAGGCCATTTATTTATCCTTTCCATCAGTGGGAACATCTACTTAAAAGGTATTTTATAAGGACATATCACCCTGGCAAAAGCTCATAGTAAGCTGATATTCCACTGGGATGACACATACACTATTTATGTCTTGAAAATTGGTTGTGTTAGAATTAGCATCTGTGTCACTATAGGATGGCTCTAGCTTTTCTTTACTTTCGTGGGTGAACAAACTGTGATGTTAAAAAAAAAAAAAGTCATGTAGACAATATTACGACTTCTCTGCAATTGCTACTGAAATGATTTTTACCAACCCCTTTCCCTGACCTACTTAGCTAGCTCCTACTAGATATTCAAGATTTGGTTAATTATCATCTCCTCTAAGAGTCCTCTGTGACAATTTCATCTCAAAAATCTGCCCACACAGTTCTCATCATGGTAATCTATAATTACCACTTTGGTAATCTATATTATTTTATTCATGGGATTAATCACACCCTGAAATTAATTGTTCATATATTTATTCACTTGTAGGTATTCTAAGATTATTACTTAAATAAATGGAGAAGCTGATCATTATGCTATCATTGTAAATAGTGCTCTATAAGAAGTTATTAATTCTGACTAGGAAGGAGAAATATTGGGGAAATCCTCAGAAAGATGGTAGGTATTGAAATTTGGCCCCCAAATGGATAAAACTTGTTCCATGTGGATAATATTTAAATATTTCAAAATATTATTTGTATTGGAACTGGCTTTATATGTCAGGCTGTGATATAATGCTGTTTCCACATTTCATATAATTTCTTGATCACTTTTCAGGAAATGTTTTTTTTGGGGTTTTTTTTATAAATGCTTTTAAAATGTTCCTTATAAATTGTCAATAAATTTGCAAACATGAAATGTATTTTGGGTTCCTTAATCCTATAGTAATAGTGACTCAGTATCACTACACTACTTTAAACCTATCCAGTTATTTTTTGTGATTTTTATCTCCTATGTATCATTTAAACATTTTATCACATTCTTAAATATTTAATATTAAGAGAATAAAGAGCATATAGATTTGATATAAAAATTAAATTTCTGAACTCATTCTCATATTGAGAAGCAGTAATTCATCATTTCATGTCTACTTCTATTTTTACTGGTCTGCTTTTTTATTTCTAGCTTTGATGATCACTAGAAGTCTTTGCCACATTTTTGTCCTACTTTGTGATTACTTCAGACAAACTGCAGCTCTAAGAAAACAATCTGTTTTCTTCTCTTCCTCCCTATTCCTTCCACCCTTGTTCAGCTTCTCCACTAAGATGAGAGGTCAGTGTCATTTCTAAACCTAAGTTCATCCATTCTATTTCACATAGCAGGACTGCTTTCATTTTGTCTGTGACCATTACTTTTCTCAATATCTAGTCAAAGAAACAGGAAGATAATTCTCATGCTTTTATCACATTTTAATTTATTTTGAACCTGTCACTCAGTTCCATGCAGATTTTTATCACAGCCTTTGACTTCCTGTCAATGTTTTTCCTCCCCTTGGTCAGATTTTTTTAAATTAATTTTGGTCAGTATCAATTTGACAAAGATCTTTCAAACTGAAGTTTTTTGTTTTTTTTTTTCTTCTTCTTCTTCTTCTTTTAAGAAAATATATGGGGCTGCCAATGCTGGGTGATGTGTAGTAAGTTATTTTTTGCAACATACACACACATGCGCACACACTCACTCACTCACTATTTTAGTTTTCTTTATCTGTATTCCCTGGATACAATCGAGAGGGAATGTAAGAAATTAGAACAGTGGAGAACATAAATCTTATTGTCCCGAAAGGAGCATTTCAAACCCATTAATTTCTGTTTCTGTAGCCTTAGATTTTAAAGGCAAAACCTGTTTTAAAGAGCCAAAGAACTGACCAGAGAAAGAAGGAATATTGGAGGGAAGGCAACAGGAAGAATGATTTATCTCATGTGGAATTCAACCTGAAAATGATTTAGACAGTAGCTAAAATAATGTTTTTGTTTATTAATGCCCTGGTCATTCTTCTTATCTTCCCAATGTTTTCATCTCTTTTTAAAAGTTTTTTTTTTCTTTTAATTCTTCCTATTTTCTTTTAAAACTAATATAGTTTGGGGCGCCTGGGTGGCTCAGTTGGTTAAGCGACTGCCTTCGGCTCAGGTCATGATCCTGGAGTCCCTGGATCGAGTCCCGCATCGGGCTCTCTGCTCGGCAGGGAGTCTGCTTCTCCCTCTGACCCTCCCCCCTCTCATGTGCTCTCTCTCTCTCATTCTCTCTGTCTCAAATAAATAAATAAAATCTTTTAAAAAAATAAAAAAAAATAAAACTAATGTAGTTTGGAACTCATTCTCAGGACTAGTAATAGCCAGGAGAAATGCGTAGGTATTGAAAGAAGTGAAATAATAGAATTAAATATTTTCATTTATGTTGCATTTAAAGATGTAGGTAAATCAAAGACATGTATCATATGATCTCACTGATATGAGGAATTCTTAATCGCAGGAAACAAACTGAGTGTTGTTGGAGTGGGGGGTGGGGTGGGAGGGATGGGGGGACTGGGTGATGGACACTGGGGAGGGTGTGTGCTCTGGTGAGCGCTGTGAATTGTGCAAGACTGTTGAATCTCAGATCTGTACCTATGAAACAAATAATGCAATATATGTTAAGAAAAAAAAAGAAGAAGAAGGTAGCGGGAGGGGAAGAATGAAGCGGGGGAAATCGGAGGGGTAGACGAACCATGAGAGACGATGGACTCTGAAAAACAAACTGAGGGTTCTAGAGGGGAGGGGGGTCGGAGGATGGGTTAGCCTGGTGGTGGGTATTGAGGAGGGCACATTCTGCATGGAGCACTGGGTGTTGTGCACAAACAATGAATCATGGAACACTTCATCTAAAACTAATGATGTAATGTATGGGGATTAACATAAGAATAAAATAAAAAAAAATTAAAAAAAAATTAAAAAATAATAAAAAAATAAAAATAATAAAAATGTAAAAAATAAATAAATAAATAAAAAGATTAAAAAAAAAAGATGTAGGTAAATCAGCAAAGGCAATCATTTGTTAATCTCAGTTCTCCCTCTATGCACAATTTTATCATTACCATCAAAATGTAACAAAGTCAGTAAACATCAGAAACATTTCAGGGCACATAAACTTTTTACTACTGCTGTATCACCTGGCTACATAGACAAAATTCCCCAAACCGCATATACTTTCCTCCTCCTCTGTCTCCCTGTCCCCTGGGGATTTTCAGTAGATTTTAACCCTAATTTTAGGAAGAAGCTTATGTCCTGGCGATGGCTAATTTTGCTCTCCTACCATCCCTTTGCTGAGTATTGACTCCTTCAGCTGGTGTTCTTCCACAGCTTCTATCACCACTGGCCTCTGAGATACTTACTGCTATGGGTGTAGTAAAGTGTGACAAAAATACTGCTCTCTAACACGGAGAACTTCACTTTCCTGGGTCATCGGTGCGGAGGTTCCTCTTTCTCTCTCTAGTTGTTGTGGTGGTGGTTGTGGTTTCACTTTTGCACAAAATCTTGGGAGCAGTACTGTTTCTGTCAAGAAACACAGGTGTCAGAAGGAAGGAAGTGCTTTTTTCTTTTTCTGTAATCCTTCAGCCAAAAGACTTCAAACAGCGTTCAGAGGGTCTGCCTAAGTGATAGCGCTATTGATTATCCTCCCTCGTCCCCTCCACCCAGTGTCTCATCTGCATATCATAGATCCTATTACATGTGTATCAGTTAAAAATTAAGAGGAGCAAACAAAAAATTAAAGTACAAATGTATATATTTATCATCTCATACAAAGAGACACCAAGGAGCAAATGAGAAGTTACCAACTTACCAGAGTTAACAGAACCATAATGTGAATCCCACAATAGACTCAACTGAGACTCTCCACTGATTATCTCACACACACACACACACATACACACACACACAGGAACCCAGTTTTATTTAAATGACATATTTATTTGGATAAGAAATTATTGAACATGTTCATTCAAAATATCAGGGTTGTAGTGATTTATTATTTGCACTTTTATTCCTAATGAGCCTCTATTAGTGTTTTATTCTTAATATTTTTTGTGATATCTGTTGAAGTGATTCACAGTATAGTTAGCGATTTTATTTTTATTCGTAGAGAAAGTTAATCTTTTTATGAATGTTTCTAGTTAATGTGGAATAAAATCATGGGTGATCAAAATCTGGTTTTTATTTGGAAAACAAAATGTTAAAAAACATTTTTAAAAAATTAGTTAGTGGCTTGAGTGCCTAATTTTATCTCTCTTTCCTTTGATAGAAACGTATACCCAAGACTTGTATTAAGAGAGTAGGTTAAGTGCAAAAAAGAGTCTTTCAGAAAGGGGTATGGTGTTTTTGCTTTTGCACAAGGTGGAGAAGGAAGCCTCTTCAATAAATTGTTACTTGATAGAGTCCTGATGAATGTAAGAGTGTGGGTAAGATTATTCTAGGTAGAGGGAAGAGCAAGTGAAGAAGGTCTGAAGAGGAATTTTCTTCATGTTGTCAAAGAAGGGAAAATAGTGCCCCTGGAGGTGAATGAGAATGACCAAGATTTCTAGACTGAGCACCTGGAAGGATTTAGTTGCCATTAACCCGATTGAGAGAAGAATGTAGTTGAAGCAAGTTTGGAGGTGGGGGTCAGCAGAGTAAAGATTTGGACATGTCAAGTTTGAGATATGACATCAATATTAAATGAAATATCAAGCAGAGAGATACATGTGTTTGGAGTTCAGAAGATTGGTCAGAATTGTAGATACAAATTAGCAAGTTGTTACAGAATCTGGACAAAATCACAAAACAAGGGCCTATAGAATGAAAACAGGTGAAGGCTAAGGCCTGCGAATTTGGGAACTCCTCCAAAAGTACAGTAAGTGGAAGAACCGGCAAAGAGACTAGTACTGCAAAAGAGGGACATGTGAAGCCGAAGGAAAACCAAAGCAGTGTTCAATCAAAGAGGAGAGAGCCTCCCATTCTTTGAAATAGTGCTGATATGTTGTCATTGATTGGAATGAGCAACGGGAAAGTAGTTGGAATGGAGATTCAAATCAGACTGTTGCAGTTCTGAGAGGAATTAAAGGGTGTTTACAGACGATTCTTGATGATTTTTTTTTTTTTTAAGGGATGGCAAAGAAATGGGCCAGTAGATTGTGAAGCAAATGGAATTTTAAAAGTTTGCATATGTGTTTGTTTCAAAAGGAAGAAATGCTATTGTTCTGGCATTGACAGGGATATTTCAGAAGATGGGAAACAGGAGATATTCTAGAAGGGAAAAGGTGAACAAACACAAATGGAGTGGTGTCCTTGAGCAAGGCAAGAAGGGCTAGGGCCTGAGTGCATTGCGTGGGTAGAGGTTGTTCATTTATGGTTATAGGGAGAAGAAAGGAAAGCGGGTACAGTTGCTGGTGGGAAAGTACCTTGTGCTACATTAAAGAAGGAGAGTAGGACATTGGGCAATAGAGTACTAGAAGGATCCTTCTATTACGTGGGGTAGCACTGACACACGTGATGTCAGAGTCAAGAGGAGATGGGGTTTGTAAAATCCTTGGGATTCTTTAGGTCACTTTCTGACTATCCCCCCACAGTGTGATTTCAACTTTATAGTTAGTAAAATAGTTAGGATTCTTGTTACTGATAATTTCCTGCCTTACAGTACTAATTAACTAATTCACTAAACAACACAAAACATTTAATATAAGATCGCATACTTCTGGTTGTTTTTATTAACATAGCTAATGTTTATATGGGACTTAAAATATACTAGACATAGTTATAAGCACTTTATACATATTATTACTTAATATATGACTTTTGAAAACCGATGTGCATTTACTAGCATTCATTTTGGATTAAGGAATGTAGTGCCCAGGTTAATTTTTTTTTTTTCCACTTTGTGTTCTGTTCTTGTATGCTGTGATTTTGAGAATTAAAAATGGAAATCCTAGCAGTTCCTTTGTCAGTATTTCTCTTCTACCACTCTATATCAAGCAAAATGTCTACTTCCTTTCCTCACATTTTTCAAATCATACAAGATTGTGGGGGAAATGGAAAAAGATTTTGGTTTGGTTTTGTTAGGAGAAGATAGTGAGTTCCCATTCAAAGAAATTGTTAAATCTCAGAAATATCTAAGCCATCACTTTAATTTTAACTGAATGCTGTCACTCTGAATCTTATGTTGCCATATGGCTTCTTGTGGATTAGAAAAAGAAAACTTTATATGTTATTATTTTTAATATACCTTTCATCTTGATTCTTTAATTTCATTCTATTTTATTTTTAAAGATAGTGGTATATCAAAATTTAATTTAAAAAACTGGATTTATACACCAAATTTATAAGAATGTGACTGGATTTAAGTAATCATTGGATGAAATATCTCAGTAAATAAATGTAAACAAGAGAATAATAGTAGAATAGAAATCTTTATATAGCATTCTGCTGAGTCTTCTGGGTTTTTAGAAATAACATAGTTCACAAAAATACATTGATATTTGGGATGCCTGGGTGGCTCAGCTGGTTAAGTGTCTGTCTTCAGCTCAGGTCATGACCCCAGGGTCCTGGGATCGGGTCCCACATTGGGCTCCTTGCTCAGTGGGGAGCTTGCTTCTCCCTCTGCCTGCAGCGCCCCCTGCTCGTGTTCGTCTTCTCTCTCTTTCTCTGACAAATAAATAAAATCTTTAAAAAAATACTTTGATATGTAATATTAAATTCAATATCTATTCAATTTCAAAAATAATTCTGCTTGTATAGTATATTAGAATCAACATACAAAAAAGTTAATGATATATATATAATGTTTTAATGTAAATGTGGTCATTTAAAATTCAACCAAGGAAATATTTAATTTTATTATAATATTCATAATGTTATTAATGAGAACTTTTTGCATTTACTTTTATTTATTTATTTATTTATTTATTTATTTATTAAAGATTTTATTTATTTATTTGAGAGAGAGAGAATGAGAGAGACAGAGAGCACATGAGAGGGGGAGGGCCAGAGGGAGAAGCAGGCTCCCTGCCGAGCAGAGAGCCCGATGCGGGACTCGATCCAGGGACTCCAGGATCATGACCTGAGCCGAAGGCAGTCGCTTAACCAACTGAGCCACCCAGGTGCCCTACTTTTATTTTTTTAAGCTGGAGGAGGAGAACATGTGGTAGATAGAATGTAAGCAGATTGTTTTCAATTCTTTTATATTTGTTATATTCCATAAAACAAATAGTAAAACTACTTGGACGATTGACTAGAAACAAATATTATTTCTGTATTTCTGTATAATTCTCATTTCTAGCAGTTCACTTTGGTTAGCATGATCCTGATGAAGACAACAGAAACTGATAAGTACTTAAAATACCTGGAATCTCTTGCTTCCAGAGAGAAATCCCCCAACAAATGGTCATTAAATAAAACTCTCTGGGGGTGTCTTGGTAGCTCAGTCCATTAAAACTCCAACTCTTGGTTTCCTCAAGGTCATGATCTCAGGATCCTGAGATCAAGCCTCACTCAGCGGGCAGTCTGCTTGAGATTCATTCCCTCCTCTTCTGCTCTTCTCCCCATTCATACATGTGGTCTCTCTCTCTCTCTCTAAAATGAATAAATAAGTAAATAAAATCTTTTAAAAAATACCTCTCTGGATTAGCTACATGGATTGTATTCCTTTCTGGGGACTAGTGCTTGATTAACAAGTATATAGAATTAGTTCACAATAAAAAGGGCAGGGATTGAGTAAAAACTAAGGATTAATTTCTAAATCAGATTGGAACTATCAGGGTTGTATGAAGATACTGCTTTTCTACATCCAAACAGAGAACAAAGGAATAAGGGAATTGGAGAAGAGAAACCTGAATCTAGAGCAAAAAAAAAGGAAAACATTAGCAAAACACACCAATAATAAAATTCAAGACAGCTTTTACATCTGGTTGAGTGTGTGAGTGTGTGTGTGTGTGTGTGTGCGTGCGTGCGTGCTAGGGAGAGGGGCAGGTCTGCTTTGTAGTGTGTCTTAAAAACCAGTGTTAGCCAGGGCGCCTGGGTGGCTCAGTCGTTAAGCGTCTGCATTCGGCTCAGGTCATGATCCCAGGGTCCTGGGATCGAGTCCCACATCGGGTTCCCTCCTCGGCGGGAAGCCTGCTCTCCCTCTCCCACTCCCAAGTACTGGATGTTTTAGTTCTGGAAAGAAATATGTATCATTAGTCTCCATAAATAACCATAATTATTAAATTAAAATGCCATTACAGAATTCATAAATAGAATGCTGGGAGTAATTATGTTCTGTGATTATTTAGATCTATGCCTCTATTTCACTGTAGTCCTAAATAGGCTGCAATGTGGAGTGGGTGAGAGTGTGGGGTCCCAAACCAGCTGCAGTTCTCCCCCCAGCTATGAGACTGACTGGCTTGCTACCTGAGACACAGCCTGTAGCCTTCTTTGGCTTCTATGACTTCATCAGTAAAATGAGTAGAGAGGGCGCCTGGGTGGCTCAGTTGGTTAAGCGACTGCCTTCGGCTCAGGTCATGATCCTGGAGTCCCGGGATCGAGTCCCACATCGGGCTCCCTGCTCAGCAGGAAGTCTGCTTCTCCCTCTGACCCTCCCCGCTCTCATGCTCTCTGTCTCTCATTCTCTCTCTCTCAAATAAATAAATAAAAAATCTTAAAAAAAATAAAATAAAATGAGTAGAGAAACAATATCGATTTCATGGACATGGTATTAGAATTAGATACACAAATACTTGTAAAGGGCATAAAAAGTGCCTGACATTAGAGAACCCAATAAATGTCCAATCTCATAAGTATTGGTGAATGAAAATGTGATTTTGATGTGAAAGAAAAGGACTTTTGCAAAGTGTTTATGCAGTAATTCGAGCTAAAGATTGGGGAAATTGTTATTTATGAAAATCTTCCAGGTATCAAAATAAGACTTAAGATTTTTCATTTGAATATCAATTTTACTTCTGTGTAAAATGTCATGATTTTTAATACATAATGGTATGGAAAATTTTAGCTTGTGCAAAAATTATCAACAGGAATTGTTTTATCCCTAAATAACAATTTGATTTAGAGAGTGAGATGGCATGATGCAGGTTAAGTTATCTAAAGCAAAGTTATTTTTTATCTTTTACTCTCACAGGTTAAATTACTATGATGTTGCTAACCAGCACGTGCATATTCTTGGGATTTCATTTGTAATTCTAGAGCAATATTAACATTTAAAAGATTAACTAACTAAAGAATTCCTCAAATCTCTTATGTGATGTATTAAGTAAAAATCTTCAAATTCTAGGGACTCCTGGGTGGCTCAGTCCTTGGGCATCTGCCTTCAGCTCAGGTCATGATCCCAGGGTCCTGGGATCGGGTCCCGCATCGGGCTCCCTGCTCCGGCAGGATGCCTGCTTCTCCCTCTCCCATCCCCCCTGCTTGTATTCCCTCTCTCGCTGTCTCTCTCTGTCAAATAAATAACATCTTTAAAAAAAAAAAAAATCTTCAAATTCTAAACGATTGTCACAGAATAGTCTTTTACACTAATGAAAAAATATCTTAACAGTGATTCTCTTTTGATTACAGAATTACTGGGAGGTTAATTTTCTTTTTTATACTTTCTAAATATCTAGGAAAAATACATTATCTTTATGTTTAAAAAATATTACCTTCAAAAAGTAAATTAGATAGCCAAACATTGACCTTTATTTCAAATCAATAAAATTATCAAGTTAAAAGCAATCTCAGAAAGGCTTTAAGAAAATAGATTTTTCCATAACAAATCAACACTTAGAAATCATACACAATATACTACGAAGAGAATTCTAAAAGACACAGGTTAAATGGGAGAAAAATTGTTATATGCTTGCAAGGAAATGTCATTTAATGTAAGAAAAATTTTTTAAATTTACCAAAAAAACCCACAAACAATATCCCCTATCTGCTGGGAGAGACAAGAATATAGTTAATACAAATACTAGAAACTATAAGGTACTGTACTTACATGAAACTTATTTTCAATATTACAAATGAAAAATTGAAGTTAAGATAATAAGATATCAGTTTTATGTCAATTAGTTGATTTTTTGAAAATGATTTTGCACATTTTCTGATTTATATATAAAATATTAAACATAATTTGAATTTATTAAAGTATATATGTGTATCAGAGAATTAAATAAGTATAGAAAATATAATAACTTCTCTTTCTTTTTATATTTTGATGTTTTCTAAGATAGCTACAATAATCATATACCTTATAATCAGAAAACTACTGTAAGAGAAGAAAAGTCAGTAGTTATTCAAGAAAATTTCACACATTCTGGTTATTCCTGAGTCTTGATTCTAGCCTAGAAATATCTGATACGTATATTTTCCTTTTGACAAACTAATTGTAAAATATCACAATACATGCTAACAGTTTTCACTTGGTATCTTATAAAATTGTGGTGTATCTTCCTTTTCCTGTTCTTTTTGATTTTTTTGACTGTTGAGATATTAAAACATCACATTTTCATTTATGATATTATATATACAAAAACTACATTGTATTTAATTACTTTTTGGATTATTTACTCCTGCCATATGGGCATTTGTCAGTTCTGGCCGCTATAATACAATGTGGTGTAATGGGTATCTTAAACAGGGATTTATTTCTCACAGTTCTGGAGTGTTGGCCAATTTGCCTCCCCAGTGAGGGACATCTTCCTGGCTTGTAAACAACGGCTTCTTGCTGTATCTTTATGTGGCAGGGAAAGAAGATACTCTGTCCCCTCTTTCTCATCCTATGACACTGGTTTCATCAGGGGGACCCCATTCTCACAAAGTCTTCCAAAACTAATGACCTCCTACAGGCTCTGTTTTCAAACACCATCACATTGTGGGTCAGGGCTTCAACATACGAATGTGGGGGGAACACACACAATCAGAACTGGACACAGACATAATCATTTTCCATATGTTTTTATGTACTCCTAGGCTTTTGAATACAACCAGTTACTCTTCCTTGCTTTCAGTGATTAGATATTCATTTACACAAATTTATTTCTGAATTTGCTAAATATTTTACCTACAACTACAGGGTATCTTGATCTATTCTAATTGTGCTTTTTTGAAATTCTTATCTCAACTGATGAGAAAAAAATGTGGGAAACTATTCTAAGAGAAATAATTATCTTTGTAATTTCATTTATTGTCTCATAAATAAAACAGTAAACTCTGCAGCTGGGAGTTGTGTTATACTGGTAGAAAATCCTATAGTATGAGATCTTGAGCTTCCACTAGAAACACAGAAAGCAGAGGGCGACCTGGCTGGTTCAGTCAGTAGACTATGTGACTTGTTTCGGGTTGTAAATTCAAGCCTCATATGGGGTGTAGAGATTACTTAAAAAAAAAAATCTTAAGAAAAAAATAGCAGAAAGTAGGAAACACTGTGCACATCTATTCACTGAATTTTCTCTTTTGAGGACAGGAATATAAGTGGAAGGATAAAAAACACAGGGACTATTTTAGATTCATGCCACAGGGCACGGTTTGAATCTTCCTAAAATAAGACTTGAGTTAAAAATGAATTTAAAAAATACTGGATTGCAGGGCATTTAAGAGCAGAGGTTGACAATAGACTACTATTCAGGTATAAAATAGAAGGAAATCCTGCCATTTGCTACAACATGATGGACCTTGAGGGCATTATGCTAAGTGAAATAAGTCAGAAAAATACAAATACTCAACGATCTCACTGATATCTAGAATCTAAGAACAAACAAACAAAAATAAAATAAAATACCTGAAAATATCTGAGAAACAAACAGAGTTCTAGAGGGGAGGTAGGTGGGGGGATGGGTTAGCCTGGTGATGGGTATTAAAGAGGGCATCTATTGAATGGAGCACTGGGTGTTATACGCAAACAATGAATCATGGAACACTACATCAAAAACTAATGATGTAATGTATGGTGATTAACATAACATAATAAAATAAAATAAAATACCTGAAAATTAAAAAAAAAAAAAAAAAGAGTAGGGATTGTTAGTCTGGACTTTGATGACACAAGGTCGGGGCAAGAAATGAATGTTTCCTTGATTTATTTGTTAACTACCTCCAAATGGGGAGTTCCAGCAAAATTATCAAAGCCAATCTTATCATCTAAGAATTAAAGATGTACTTTAATTAAAGGAGAAAAAAAGTTAGAAGGCTGAGAGTTAACAAGTAATTGATAATTATTATAAGATCTATTTTGCTGGTAAACAACTTCTTAAAAAAACGAATTAGAATTGTTAATCATCTTTAATTCCCCACTTATTTAAATAAATATGTATAATGGATAAAGAAATACAAGTCCAGAAAATGTGCAAGACAATCCCGACAACTGAAATCTTATTGAACAATATGACCAGAGCTACAGTGTTCTGATGCCTGTTCCCTTATTTATTACAATAACAGTGATAACAATGCCATTTATATTAGGCAACACCAAATGTTTATTATGAGCCAGGTACTATTCTGTGCCCTTTATAGGTATTAATTCATTGATTTATTCTCATAATAATTCAGGATATCACAAGATTTTTTATTTGTTCCATATTTCATTCTGTTCTTATACAAATATATTTGCTTTTGTAATTACTTTTTATTTCATTCCATCTCTGTCAAGGGATAAAATAAATATACCACAATTCATAAACAGCAAATATATTCAATAACTGAATAATTAGGTAATGCTGAAATTTCTTTTTTTTTCCCCAGAAATTTACTTGGAGCTTAAACTTATCCAATCTTTCAAATATCTTGCTTTTCTTAACCACTTCAAAATATCAGAATATTGGGTTACTCTCTCCTGGCTTTGGAATCATGTGCTTCTCTGAAACAGTTCTTACTATTTTGCAGAACTAAAATACCAAATATTGATTTTTTAAACAAATTACGATAGCTTTCAATGTTTTAAAATTTGCCATTCTAATAATTACAGATTAAAATATTATATAACACTTAAACTAGGCCTTTCTCAGTGAGCTAGGCTTTTTATTTTTAAAGAAAAAAATAAGCTAGAGTCTTCAAAGTTTTTCCAAAAGACAAATACCTACCACACCATTATTTTTTTAGGGAACAAAGTTCTCTTCATTTTAATAACTACCACTATCCTCTCTCCCACACACTACTTTTTGGTTAATGATCGTGGTTCCATTTGATGTCATTAGAAAATACATGGATCATTTTCAATAAATCATGACAAGTATAATATAAAAAGTATTAAAAAAGTTACCTACCATGTGTTTTAAGGTAGTCTGCTGCAAAATGAAATGTCCATTGAGATCAACACATGAGTAATAAATAAGACTCAGAAGCATCCATGCAGATATCACACTGAGGGAGCGTTGTCCTAGTTTCTGCAGATCCTTGCTTGCTCTTTAGAACATTCTACAGAGGCAGGATGGAACCCACTCAAAATCTGGTTTGTATGTCAAAAATGATGATGCCAGCCAGACACAGAGAAGAAGGAGTGGAAAAGTTTATTTTGCTACTGCAAAATAAGAGCTTTGGGGGGAGCAGAGTAAGCCTCCTGAATGAGCCTGAAATGGTTTGTGAGAGCAGGGAAAGGAGATTGGCTTGGAGTTTTTATTGTGGGGAAAGCGTGGGGCTGGACACAAGCTTTCCAGTTGTGGGCACCTATTTCCCATTTGTTTCTGGGGTTTAAACCTCACACCAAGTGAGGGAGCAAGTAGACTTTGTTCTCCAACCGTCCAGAAGTGGTCTGGGAAAGGGAGAAGGGAAAGTGAAGCTTGAAAATATACAGCACCCAATATTAAAAACTGAAGTCAGACTAGATTACATTTGTTATGTAGATATTTTTCTCCAAGTACTGTCACATTTGTTATTAACACAGAAAAATCTATCAATCTTTACAGATTTGCTTTAGTAAAATAGGAAAACTGAATCAGATCTGTCAGCATCCTTATTTCAAACTACTCCTCACCAGTTTGTGATTTGTGTACTAGTAGTATATCGAGTTATTTATGTTGATAGATACTTTAATAAAGGGGATATCCTTGAAGAAAGGAATTTAGTCTGTAAAATGAAGATTATGAAGTTAAAGTAGAGGGTTTAAATGATGGAAAATGACAGGTTAAATTAAATAAGATGATGAGAAAATAAATAAATTTCATCTGCAAAGAAAGGAAGTAGAGTATTAGTGTTTAAAATGTATAGATCAGAAATTTAAATATAAATCATGTAAAACTTTATAATAAAAACTATCCAGTTTCATGGAGGAGTTGGACATCTTAAAGAGACATTTTTCTGGGGGCTGACAAGAATATGAAACAGGTAAAACATAAAACCGTAGAAAAAGAAGGGATAGGCTTTCTTTATACACACACATATATATTCTTTTATGTATGGATATATTCTTTCTATAGTATCTTTATCTTACTTTTAATAATCACATTGATTCATTTTTGCAACTCTCTTATATTGCACACTAAATAAATCATTCTTTTTGTTATTAGCAGAATGCTATATTTTCCTGAAGTTCATTATTATTTTCTGTGTTTTTTCCTTAAAATTCTGCTCTAAATTCTTAGTATCTACTTGTTTATAATTGATTTTCTGAATTGCCTTTCCTTACAAGTATCAACTACTCATACTTAATTGTCAGTAAAGTACTAACCTTATTCCCTGTATTGTTTGTTTTATTAAACTGTCAGCCACATTATGCAAAAATATTTCAAACAGATTGTGTGTTGTTCTGCTGTGCTTTCAACAGATGTCTAGTTAATTGGAATTTCTCATAGTTGGACCAATTGTGTCAGCTTCTTAGAAATATAGAAATACCGCAACCGTATACCTTTTCTTTTGGAAGTAAGCCATTGTTTTTCTTTTTTTAAGTTCCACATCACTGTCCCCCAATTGCATGGATTTATTTAATTATTTATACATATGTCTCCTTTTACTAAAAGTAAAACACTTCATCGGTTGGAACCTTTAACATTCATGTAGATTAAAAGTGGTCCAGCTCTGAAGGAGAGTCATGGAAGTACCAGATGAGGCAACACTCGAATAAACTAGATGATGACACAGCAAAAAGGGACCCAAACTAAAATTTGTTGGTTTCTAATAAGCACTGATGTGTGGAATGAGAAAAGCAAATCATTGAGCTCATTTCTTCTATGCTAAACTTGGGTATAGAGAAACCATGTTTATCAAATTTGTAAGTGATACAGCTTTCTGACATATTTTTACACAAATCAGAATTCAGTATTATTTGATGACCTATTATGACATAAATATAATTTAATAAAATTTATATTTAATACAAATGAAAAAATGCAATTTAAAGTTTTAGCTGGTTATGTTATATATACATATATATATATGTATCCCAGTTCAGACCTTTCCTTTGAACTCTAGATTTGTGTTTTTAATTGCCTCCTTATCCCCATGTGGCTATCACTCTTTTTTTAATTAAAGATTTTATTTATTTATTTGAGAGTGAGGGAAAGAGAGAGAGAAGGAGCAGACTCCCCACTGAGCAGGGAGCCCCAGGGCCCTGGGATCAGGATCTGAGCCCAAGGCAAATGTTTAACAGGCTGAGCCACCCAGGCGCCCCTAGGATATCACTCTTTTGTTCAAAATCTTCCAGTGGTTTTCCTTTTCATTCCAATTAAAAGCCTAATGTATCACAATAGCCCACAAGTTCTATGCCTTTAAGTATCTGTTACCTTTTGAATTCCTTTCTTATTCCTCCCCGTAGAATATACCATGGTCCTTCATATGTATTACTTGCGTTTGTGTTCATTTTGATTGCAAAACGATCCCAATTTTCCATTCAACCCTGTATCCATGCTTTTTGCAATGTGACTTTGCAGCTTCGCTTTTTAAAAAGTAAAACTTGTTTCTCTACGCCTTGCATCTGGACTGGTCCTGTGATTTCCTTTCGCTTAATAAAATGTGTATGGAGTGATGGTGTGCATTTTTTTTGAAGATTTTATTTATTTGAGAGAGAAAGAAAGAGACAGAGCATGAGCGGACGGGGAGGGGCAGAGGAGGAGGGAGAAGCAAGCTCCCCGCTGAGCAGGGAGCCCAGCATGTGGGAGTTGATCCCAGGGACCTGGGATCATGACCCAAGCCCAAGGCAGACACTTAACCGACTGAGCCCCCCAGGCACCTGATTGTGTGCAACTTCTGAGGCTACGCCATATGTACCTTGCCCACTTCTATCATTTCTTTTGGGTACCTGCCTCCCTTATGAGAAGAAATTAATCTAGGCTGATGGAAAATAGATCATTTGGAGAAGAACCTATTTGTCCCAGCCAAGGACATTCTAGACCAGCCTGCAGCCAGCCAAGCCCCAAATGTGTGAAATACAAAAACAAAAACCCCAGACAAATTTCCCAGAGTTGCTTACTTGGTCCACAGCCAAATGCAGACACATGGGTGAGTCCAACCAAAACTGGAAAAGCTACCCAGATGATGCATAGACTCATGAGCAATAGAAATGCTTATTGTTCAAAGGTTCATGACAAGTTTTTGTTTGGTTTATTTGTTTTGAATGTTGTTATCACTACTATTTCTCAGCATATAAAGTAATGTCTGATGGATTTTAAGTGCTCAAGGAATTATTTTGTATGTTTTGGATCCTTTTAAAATCTAATCATATTTTTTTTTTCCAGTAGAATGTGTGTGGCTTCTAAATGGCTTTTAGGATCCATACTGAAGCTTGTGTTTTTGGTTTTTTGTGTTTTATTTCTGAATATATTTTGAGTACAAAGACTACACTTACTGTCAGGAAAAAGAATGCTTTGTATAAATTATAGAAGCTTTAATATATACCAGAATGGTAAAAAGTAAAATTTCATAATGTAAATAATTTTGGTGAAAATATACGATACGGAATCCTCATTGCTTGCTGAAATGAGTGTAGACTAATGCAGATACTCTGTAGGGAAGAATGGTGGTAATGAGTAAAATTAAATATATTCATTATATACCCCAGCATTCTTTCCAGGCAAATATCCAAAATAAAGTCTTATGTAAGTTTCTAAAGGCAAATTTACTAGAATATTCACTATTGCTCTCTTTGGTGGTTGGATGGTTGTAGAGGCAATGGAGATACTCATCAGTAGTGGAATGAATAGGGGCGCCTGGGTGGCTCAGTGGTTAAGCGTCTGCCTTCAGCTCGGATCATGATCCCAGGGTCTTGGGATCGAGCCCCGCATCGGGCTCCCTGCTCCACAGGAAGCCTGCTTCTCCCTCTCCCACTCCCCCTGCTTGTGTTCCCTCTCTCCTCGTCTCTCTCTCTGTCAAATAAATAAATAAAATCTTAAAAAGAAAAAAAGTAGTGGAATGAGTAAGTAGCCTTGGGTAGGTACACACTTTTGAATGATGTGGCATTTAGTAGCAACATAGAAGGTGAGCATTATAAACATGAGTAGAGCTTAATATCATGGTTCCTAATGAACAAAATTAGAAAGAGAATAAAGTCTATATCACATTATCATTTTATTTTGTATATTAAAATCTAAAACCATAAGACAAAATGACACATATTACAAGAACACACACAAGTAAAATGATTCTCATCAAATACATTGGAATGGTTTATTATGTTGCAAGTAGGGAATAATAGTAGTGAATGGAAATAAAATGGAATGAATAAATATATAAATAAAATAAATGAGGTTGTGCGGACCTGTGCTATATTGTGCCATATACAGATTATGATTAATTCTCTGTAACTGTGGCTTAAAAAGATACATAATAACAATAATAAGAAGTAGTAGTAGACTAAATGGGGAGATAAACTCAATTCTACACATTATAGATCTCTTTTTGAGAAGAAATAAATAACACAGAGTAATTGTATCTATTTCTACAATATTTGTTGAGATTTGAGGTAAAAAAATTTAAGACTCCTTAATGTTTTGTAAGAGCAATTTATTCTGTTATTCTTTGGCTTTGTAACTTTAAGCTTCAGTACATTATTAACCTTTGTAATTTATCTTAAGTGTGTATGTAATTCTGAACAATTAATTAATTGAAGATTTAAGGGGAAATCTTTATTACTGCTTGAGGGAAACATAGGACTCAAGCACCTTCAATTATTTCAGAATCTCTTATTTGATTATCAATATTTGATATTTAATTTCAAGCAATTGCTCTTTGTCCACTAAATTTAATATAGAATGGTTTTCTTGGATTGATGTGTGTTCTTCTGGTTATACTTATTAAATTTAATCTAAATTTAATCATATTCTGTATTTAAAAATACTATAGTTTAAAATGTTCGGGGGCGCCTGGGTGGCTCAGTTGTTAAGCGTCTGCCTTTGGCTCAGCTCATGATCCCGGGGTCCTGGGATTGAGCCCCAAATCAGGCTCCCTGCTCAGCAGGAAGCCTGCTTCTCCCTCTCCCACTCCCCCTGCTTGTGTTCCCTCTCTCGCTGTCTCTCTCTCTGTGTCAAATAAATAAATAAGATCTTTAAAAAAATAAAATAAAATGTTCAATTAATTCCATTGTGCTTTCTATCTTCATCATGCTATTGATTTTTTTCTTTCCATGCTTATCACTGTATTTTCAATATCCAGGACATTTTCTCTGATCATTTTTGTTGATTTATTCACTTGGTGTCAACATAATTGATTCCCTATTGTGTTTTGAAATAGTTTCTAATTGGGGGCACCTGGGTGGCTCAGATGGTTGGGCGTCTGCCTTCGGCTCAGGTCATGATCCCAGGGTCCTGGGATCGAGTCCCGCATCGGGCTCCCTGCTCCGCGGGAGGCCTGCTTCTCCTTCTCCCACTCCCCCTGCTTGTATTCCCTCTCTCACTGTGTTTCTCTCTGTCAAATAAATAAATAAAATCTTAAAAAAAAAAAAAGAAATAGTTTCTGATTTCACTCTGAAGTCATTGGATGCTCTACTGAATTATTTCTATTCTTTTTCCTTAATGGATCCCCCTACTCTCAACCTCTCCAGGATTGGTGGGTTCAAGATTCAGTCCTGGGTCGTTATTCCAATATATTTTTGACATCTCCATTTAGATTTTGCACAGGCATTTTGAGCCTAAGTTTAAATGGATATTTGGTTACTACCTTTACCACCCATATCTGTTAGACTTTTTCCAGATAAAGTTATTAGTATTTAACAAGTTTCACAGTCCAGTGATCCTGACTTTTATTTATCTTGTCCTGAAACTTATACATAAACAAATCTTGACATTTCTAGTTCCAAATCATATCTCAAATGCATTTGCTTATCTTCATCTTTACTACTATTAACATATCCCAAGTCCCTATCACCTCTAGCCTCAACTAAAATACTCTTCTAATTTGTCATACAACCTCTTCTATCTCCAAACCCCCAATTCATCACATTTAATATAAATCCGTTATCTCTTAAACTCATTAATGGTTTTCCCATTGCTCCTCACCAATGCTAGTAAGGAACTGCATGATCTGGGCCCTTCCTTTCCTTCAGCCTAATCTATCCCATTCTTTCCTATTTTATTATTCTCCAGCTACTTTGATATATTCTCTTTTCATCAAATACTACTAATTTACATTCTGTCTACGTATTTGTCTATCCAGGGTATCTCATATAAATGGAATACTGTAATATGTGCTTTTTGTGTTAGTTTTTTTCACTTAGAATATTTTCAAAGTGGGTGCCTGGGTGGCTCAGTTGGTTAAGCGACTGCCTTCAGCTCAGGTCATGATCCCAGGGTCCTGGGATCGAGTCCTGCATCAGGCTCCCTGCTCTGCAGGGAGCCTGCTTCTCCCTCTCCCACTCCCCCTGCTTGTGTTCCCTCTCTCGCTGTGTCTCTCTCTGTCAAATAAATAAATAAAATCTTTAAAAAAAAAAAAAGAATATTGTCAAAGTTTATCAATGTTGCATGTATCAGCACTTCATTCCGTTTTATGCACAAATAATATTTAATCATTTTGAGCCAATATTCCATTTCAAATAAATTACTATCATGCCTATATTTGTGTAAAAATAAAATAGCATCCAGTGCTTCCTTATCGTATTAGAAGTCATCGGAAACAACTTACGTGTCTATCTCAAGGGGAGTGGAAAGGAACCACTTCCTTGATGGTGTAGTAAGGATCTCAGAAAATCTGATTTTCCATAAAAGCAACATGAATCCTGGAAAAAATGTCAAAATAAAGTTTTTTTAAACTCTGGAAATTAATGAAAGGCTTACAAAAATCTGAGAAGTTATTTAAGAAATATATCTGAATGTCAGTACGAATGGCAAGTTTCTGGCCTTTTAACTTGCACTATTACCATTAACTTTCCCCAACTTTGGGGCAGTTTTGAAAACCAACAGCTTTACAGTGGAGTAGCTGTGAAAGCCAACAACCTAATATCCACTGAAGAAATCAGAATGGGTGTGGGTGTCCCCCAAAACACTCTCTCCAGATAGTTATAACTCTCTGAATAATGAAACAGAACATATTTTAGGGCTATGAAGCTATTTTGTATGATACTGTAATGGTGAGTACATGACACTATGCATTTGTCAAAACCCATAGGAAGATACAGCAAAATGAGTGAAACTTAGTGTATAGAAATTAAAAAAAAAAATGTATTAGGAAGATGAGTGATTCTCACAATGGGACACAGACATACAAAAAAACCCCACAAGACAATATTTTAAGTATTAAACAATTTCATGAAAGGGGTAAGGGGAAATGTTCCTGACCTAAGCAATTTTGGAAATGAGTGGAAACTGTAAGACTAAAGATAAAATCATCTTAGACAGGCAGTGTACTCTAGCTGGCCAAGTTCTTTCTCAGTGGGGCAGGTTAACAATTCTGAGCCACTACCCCTGTGTCCTGGGGTTGAACAAATAAGTGAGTGGATGGTGGATGGTGAGAGCTAGCTTTCTCACTGTTGGAGTGGAAAGTTATGGATAAGCTGGGTTGGGGAGGCTAGAATGAGCCATGTGATGGTGGATTGGAGTTGGACACATGAGTATGAACTCATGTTTAGCTCAATATAGATTCAGATGAATAATTATGAAACTGAGTTATACCCACACACACACATCCACATTTCCAACTGCTGTTCGCTGAGAGCCTAGAAGCATTGGCCCTCTAAGAACAAGTACACCTAACACTCAGATACTCAGATCTTGTTTTCAAATACTATTGTCCAGTAAGAGGAACTAGGGATCCCTGGGGAAATTACAGATTCTAAGATTGGGCTGGGAAATATACGAGCTGAGCCTGGAGTTTCCTGGAGGCCTGAAAGTAAAGATGTGTTAAAAAATCTAACTGGTATAAATACATCAAAGGAGCACAGGGTCCAATTAAAAGAGCTTCCAAAGGCCAAAGCTAGCAGAATTTAAGCGACATAATAAATAAAGTAATACTGAATTATAAACTAAATCCAAAATTAGTATCTACAAGTCCATTCTGATATAAATGATTAATAAGTTAATAAATGAGGAAGGATAGACAAAACTCCCATTCAGAATTCTAAATGATTTATATATATACTTTCCTCTCAAGAAAGTAGAATGTAACTCCCCATTTATTATGTGACTTCCTCCCAAAGAGGACTGGATGGAGAGGGTGGATAATGAGTAACTTTACAGTAGACATCCTGACAAATATTACCTCAGCTAGGTGGCCAAGATCAACATCAACAGTCATAAGTCATGTGCACAGTACTCTGGATAGTATTTGATGAGAATAGTTCTTTTACTCTGTGTCTTCCCCATAAAGATCCCAAACGGCAGTCTATTAGAAAGACCTCAGACAAACTTGAATTAAGGGAAATTATACAAAATACCTGACTGGTACTCATCAAAACTGTCAAAGTTCTTTAAAATAAAGAAAGTCTGAGAAACTGTCAAAACTAAAACTGAGGTGATGACTTAAGGCAATATGATATTCTGGATGGGGTTCTAGAAAATAAAAAATATATATATTAGTTAAAAATTAAGGATATAGGAATAAAGTATGAACTCTAGCTAATAATAAGGCATCATCATTGTTTCGTTAGTTGTGTTGAATATATCATAGTAATGTAAGATCTTAACAAGAGGAGAACCTGGGTATGGGATATACAAGAATTCTGTGCTAATTTTGTAAAATATCTTTAATTCTAAACTATTCTTAAAGAAAAAGTGTATTTGAAAATATCATAAGATTGAGAAAAATAGAGATAAATAAAATTAAAGAGAATATAAAAATGATTAGATAATATATCCACTGATGTGTATTATATATTTATATATAATATATGTAATAATGATATAACTATATGATATAATACAATAATTATAATAATATGATCAAGTATAGAACATATACACAGATATATATAAATATAGAGAGTATGTATAATAATATTATATGCTATCTATTTGGGTAGATATATAGTATAAACTCAAGATAGATCTCAGGCATTGGGGGGAAATGCTCATTTAGCAACTGACAAAATTAAGGAAATAAATACAAAACATGTAACCTGATAACATGTTTGAATTTCCAGCATCCAAGGAAGTATAAAGACAAATTATCTCTGTGATGCTGGTAATGTCTTAAGTGTTACAGAGAAAAATACTACTATTAAATATTCACTGAATCAATATATTACTCCTATACAAAATAACATGAAAACACTTTTTTTCATGCACAGATGTTGGAGGTATTTCAGTGAGAGTCTTCTCTGAATTCTCCATCATCAATCATAATCGTGACCATCTTCTCTTCATTATAGTTAATATTTGAATGCTTACCATATAGAAGTCCTTTCCTAAGCTTTGTAATGTATCATTTTGTTTAAACTTCTGAGCATTCAATTCATACTATCTCTGCTTCACAGAAGAGTAAAATGAGGCTCAGAGGGTTTAGTAACTAACACCAAATCATGAGACATTTTATTATTTAAATCTACTTGTATTTAAGAGATACTGTAGACAACTAAGAAATCTATAAAATTTAAATATTCAAGAATTGACAAATGTCTGTAGATCTATAATCAGTTATATTAGGGTATCTGACTAGTACTTGATAATATGATTTTGAAATAGCAATATCAAAACAATTTATGATTTTTTAAAAATTTGCAAGATTCAAATAAAATGAGTCTTCCATGTTGATGGAAACTTTACATCATTTTTTAAATGGGATTATTTGTGCACATTAATGTTTACCAGGTCATACGGTTATGTGCTGGGTTTTTGCATGGGCTCCATCCACTTTCATGTTCTATCTCACTTAGTTGAGAATGCTGGAAGATGAGAAACTTTATTGCCCAAACTCTTGCACCTAGGGATTTCAACTAAGCATATCATATACTTTTTTGAGACTTGGAAGCAAAAATTAGTTATAGGTCACTTTACTGCAGGACTTGACTGATGCTGGTGACAAGCAAGGACATGGGAGTATGAGCCATCCCTGGGACATCCTTCCACTCTAGTTTTGTCTCCTGGGTGTGAGGAGTAGCTATGGCAGCAGTGATGATTTTCTCCTTCTGGTTTAGCCCCATGTTGCAAACTGAGATGCAGTATGGTTCACTCACTTCTGTAATGTTCTTGCAGGAGTCTCATTATAGAGCCTGCTTTTCCGTTCTCCCATCTATTTTGTAAACACCCTAGATGAAATCCCTTCCTACCTAAAATACTTAGACTGTTTTCTTTCCTTTACCCACCTGATGTATCACATAGGTTATTTTATACTTCTACTGATGCAAATAAAAAAATAAAGGTAAGTATCTTAATGTACACAGTAAAATCCCCTTAAAATATTTACAGATCACCACCTACTTTTGCCTGCTGTTGAAGAAGTCTATCTAGAGCTGTACCCTTAGATTCTATCTACGGAGCAGAGACACATAATTATGCCTGTGAGATTCAGAAAAAATGGGGATCTTTTATTGAGCCTTGAATACCTGCTGGCGCAGGATGACAGCCTGTGTTCCCCCCTTAACGTGATTCGGGGAAACAAAGCACTCAAAACAGTTGTGTTGTTCCTCGTAACAATTTATAGTTTCTCAGAATCATTCCTGCTTGGTACCCTCCAAACTCTCTAACAAACTGTGACATGAACTCTCTCTGACTATAGCATTCATTAAATTTCCAGTTGTTTCTGGACTTCTGGAATGGCTGGTTGATAATCTAGGTGCTAGTATATATTCCTCATAATACCGACCATTCACACGTGAAAGTATGTGAGATGTGAGTGAGAGATGGAATTTTCTTCTGTCCCCTCTCAAAACATCATGAGGGCAGGTGTTACAATAAGCCCCGTGTAGAAAGGCAGTGTGTAGTGCCTCAGGATGCAAAGGGGAGATGTAGACCAGGGCCATTCTGCCCTCAGACAAGTAAAAAATGCCTTCGATCACAGGGTCAGACCCAGAACAGGAGAAAAGGTCAAGTGTATTTTCTTCCACACCACTCCATAACTTACAGAAATTCTGTTTCAGGTTTCAGGTTTTTAAATATATCTCTTATAATCTAAATATGCCTTCCCTCTCATATCTCATTGCCATATTGATAGAAAAAAATGATATGTCTCTCAACCTGTTCCTGAATGGCTTAATAATTATTTTTACTTGAAAAAACTGGTCTAAGAAACCATTCTGAAAAACTTGATTTGTATTACTTTAAAATCATCCATCTGAACAAACAGGTGTGAGAAAAATAAAACTTAGAAAATGCCACTCTCTCTTCCCACTATCATTAACCTCAAAAGAATATTACAAATTCACTTCTCTCTCATATATATATAATATATATTTCTTAGAAAATAATACTTGTTCATACGCATTGACTGTGGGTTTGGTTCGGGTTTGTCTTTGGGATATGTATTCATTTTGTATTTTTACGATAAAATTCCCTTCAGTTCATGATGCAATAATTCATTTGACAGAGTGATAGTATCATTTAAATTACAGAATTTGTATCATAAATTATTATGGAAATAATCCTCATTTTGTTCCCTAGTCATTTTCAAGGGGTTCAGTGTTAAGAGCCTCAGTGTTCTGAGGGTAACATCACTCAAAAATCATTTTATTCAAGAATCTCACTTTGAATGATTGGTCCAACTTGATGATTTTGATAATATATGCATATTTCAAAAGCAGTTGATGGATGAAACACTCCATGATATTTAATGATTTTGCTCCAGGTTGGGAATTTTCTAAGATGATCATTGACACTTTAGGATCAATTGTATAAATTTTATTTTGCATTGAAAGGGAAGGTGAAGTAATCAATGCATTTTTGAGTGTGTTCATTTATTGTAGTTCTTTTGCAAAATTTTGCCAAAGTATTTCCTGTGATCTTCATTTTATGTGTGTAAAATATAATTCTAGTTATTTTTTATGGTTTAATATTTATTTTATGGTGTGCAATTTACAATAGCAATTTCAAACAACTTTTTCACAGAATTAGTAATGTAAGAAAATATTTTTGTCATATGAAATTGGAAAAAAAAAAACCTTGGAAATGACTAGGAAACACAATGAGAATTTGGAATTACTGCAGGTAGAAAAGGATGTATCTGCACATACAAACAGACCTACACATATCATGTTCTAATGGGAGTTACTTAACTATCACCTGCTTTATACCTGGAGAATGACCATAACTGCATCATGGTTAATCATCACTGCAGTTATAACTAGGAACATGTTTTTTGATTCTTGTAAAATTATAATTATCTCTGTAGTATTTTACTGCATCCTCCTCTTGCCCCATTTAAGAAGAGTAAAATAATGTATAAGAGCATTAACAGTTTGGCACTTTGTATGTCAGTGTAACTCCAAACTGAGGTGTCCTCACTGATAATAAACTCAGGATCATTCCACCTAGTCCTGGCAACATTGTTCAGTCTTCCATAATGGTAGTGGCTAATCCAGAATTTCTCTAATGGAAGAGAATATGATTAAAAGGGACAGAAGGCCCAGCGAAGTGGGTTGCATGAAAGCATTATGTCAATTTGGACTACGCATGTCGGAGTGTCATGGTAGGGAGTGAAAATCACCTCTTTTATATAAACTCATGTTTGCACAAAAATCAGAACACTTTTATTTATATTGTTTATTTGGAAGAGTGTAGATTCAAGTTAATGTAGATAACGGGTAGGGTGGTCCAGCTAATCTATTTTGTGGCTATCCTTATCATGAGAAGAAAAATAGAATAGACTCCTCTAAGAAAAGGTATCCCTTAGACAACCGGATTCTCTTGAAGAGTGGGATAAGTAAGCTACATCGAGGAGTCTCCCTTTCCTCTTCCAGTGCAAAACTACTTGATTGCTGCAGAAATGAAGTATCTGATATCAGAATGAATCTCTCCACATAGAATGTGTCAAAATTCAACCCCAAAAACATGTAGATTAAATCATCCTTTGAGAGGTGAGCTACAAAATAAACCCTCTCCACAAGCTAGTCGTGATATGAGGTGATTACCTCACATACTAAAACTTATGTTTTCATGCTGACTTTCAGAAATTTCCCCATTTGTAACATTTTCTATACTCAGTGAATTTATTTTATTTTATTTTTTTGTGTGGGTCTTTTCCCAACGCACTGATAGTATCCAAGCCTGGGACTGCCTCATTCATTTTTATACTGCAGCATGGTGCAAATTTTAAAGCCTCCGGATATACTTTTCATTGGATGAAAGACTAAATTATAAAAGGAAATAGGAAGAAGAAAAATAATAGTAGATGTTACCAATAATGCAAAAGAAAAGAAAAAACACACACACCCAACTTTTTAGCAATTTTAGATTAAAATAATATGTATCCCTTGTCACACTTACTACAATAAATACTTACAAAATTCAGAAATCTCAACGGAGCGTAAAAAGAAACTAAAGAACATTTGTACTCTTTTCACATATAAATATCAAATTTCAGGCTATAGTTTAAAAATAACGTTATATGCCATATTGCTATCGAAATGCATTCGTCTTTGTAAAAATCAAGCCCACTACCTATTTCTTTGGGTCATCTATACAGTGGACTTGCGAGGAAACAAGCCGGAACATCAAAAATATTGAAGAACCGCGATGACCACTTTAAATGTTTGGTTTGGGGTAATCAAGTCTTAAAAACAAAAAATGCCTCCTAATCTTGAACAATGCTTTCGTGGCCGGTCTGCCCTCTCAGCCTTCACTCTGTTCGGGCGGACAATCCGGCTTCTCTTCTCAGCCCGGAACACATACCGCCCCCTCCTGGCCTCCTGCTTCGCTGGAGCCTGCAGCGGGCCCGAATCCGTGTCCTCGGCTTGTCTGCTTTTTATTCGTGCATGAAGATAACGAAGAGACATCTTAGTTTAAGCCAAGGTTACTGTTAATTCTGGAGAGGAGATAGGGCAAAGAAGCAAACATAAACCAGGTTAAAATATAAAAGATATAAAGGGAGATTTTAAAGGGCCTTAATATCTAACAAAACTCTCAGTGTTTCTTTCTATAGCCTCTTGCCCCTGCCTCACTTTCCCAGACGGTGTCCTGAAGCTTTCAAATATTTCTCGATGCCGCTCTGTAATAATAGGTTCCAACGTCTTTCTCCCTCTTCAGTGCTGTGCAGGCTGAATTCGAAAGCTCTTCCTCTCCCGCAAGATTGTTTTGCTTGTGTTATTCGAACACGCCTCCAGGCACAGCGCAGAAGGGCAGGGACTTTGCAGATGGAGTTGGGGCTACGAGTCAGCTGACCACAAGATAGGAGATTATTTCCAATAATCTGGGTGGGCCTATTATAGTCACAAGTGCCTTTAAAAAGCAGACAGGACGGCAGAGGGGTCAGCTGGAAATGCAGCTCCCGAGGCAGGAGCGATGACCCAGGGAAGGAAGCTGCCCTTGGGGAGGGGGGCACGCGGGAAGCCGGGGAAGAAAACGCGCGCCGCCTTGGGAAGCGCACATCAGTGGGGGAGGCAACCTCGGTCCTCTCACAGCACAGCGATCCGGCCACCGACCTGAATGAGCCTGGGGACAGAGCCTCTGGAGCATCTTAGGACAGGAGCACAGCCAGCCGCTACCTTGATTCCGCCTTGCGAAACCCACAGCAGAGAAACCAGTTACGCCAACTCAGAAGTCCGCCTACAGAATCATGAGACAATGCATTTGTGATGTCTGAAGCCGCCAAGTTTGTTGTAAGTTTTTATTTTTATTTTTTAAAGATTTTATTTATTTATTTGACAGAGAGAGACACAGCGAGAGAGCGAACACAAGCAGGGGGAGGGGGAGAGGGAGAAGCAGGCTCCCCGCAGAGCAGGGAGCCCGATGCGGGGCTCGATCCCGGGACTCCGGGATCATGACCTGAGCCGAAGGCAGTCGCTTAACCCACTGAGCCACCCAGGCGCCCTGTTGTAAGTTTTTAATGGCAGCAATGCAAATCAAATTCGAGTACTGAAGTCCTACTCTTAATTCCCTGTAAACTATGTGAACCCCTTGGCCATGCATTCTTAAGTATCTCACACACACACACACACACACACACACACACACAGAGTGAACTAGAAATGTTTAATTTAGAATTTGTAAGTTCAAATATAATTGTCCATTTATTCAACAAGATAGGAGGTTACCGGCAGATGGCACAGACTCATTTCAAGACACAGATGTATATTTTTTAATACTCATTTTTATCTTATTTTTAATTAGAAAGTGACACTTCAGACTGAAATTACTAGAAACCCCCAGTAAGTCAAGGAGGAAAAGAAACTGAGGAACCAGAAAAGCAATGGCAAATTTGTTGCAAAGTAACAATTAATTCAGGATAACATGATTTTGTGGATTTGTGTGTGTGTGTGTGTGTGTGTGTAAATGGTAAAGGAAGAGCTTAAAAGAGAAAGACCAGATCCTAAAAGCCCTTCAATCCTTTATCCAACCAATGAGGCACAGACTGCTCGTCACTGGAAATCCCATAGGAAGCAGGAGGAGCCCTGGTGTCTGGATGGTGGATCATTCAGTCCAGTGGGGAATTTCAATTTCAATCATACCGTCAATCCAGTCTGTGCAGTCTAGGCAAGGCCCTAACAACCAGTTCCAGGCATTTTAGTTTTCTCCAATAAACAATAGGAAGCTATTGCACAATTCAACTTCCTATTTTAAGATTTTCTGTTAGAAAGAGAAGTGAACGATCAAGTTACTTTTTGGAAAAATGACTCAGATGACTGGAGGGTTAAATGACTGGGGGATGGTGAGTCTGATGGCAGGAAGACTGCCAAATTTCTCATGGTAAATGAGCAAGAGATGCGACAACAATTAAAAAATCAAACTCAATGAGAATTAAAAGAAGGGGTGAGTTCAGCAAATATTCTAGGAAAATGCAATAACTGATTTAGAAAATTATTGGATGTGGGGAAAAGAGAATATAGGATGATGACCAGGTATGCTCTTGAGCAAGTTGCTTCCATCAGCTGAGATATATAGGAGAATCCATAAGAATATTAAAATTAAACATGACATTTTTTCTAATTGAAATTCTAATGGGGCGTGAAAATATCAAAGTTAAATAGTCAGATGCGGTAAGCCAAATAATGACCCCTCCCCCCAAAAAAATCTGTGTCCTAACCCCAAGTGAAAGTTAATTTATACAGCAAAAATGATTTTGGAGATGGGTTTACGTTAAAGGTCTTAAAATAGGAAGATAATCATGGATTATCTGAATAGTCCTGATATGATCACAAGGGTCCTTATAAGAAGGAGGCAGGTGATCAGGGTGAAGAGTAAGACATGTAACAACCAAAGCAGAAGGTTGGTGAGATGTGAAGAAAGAGCCATGAGTCAAAGAATGCAGACAGTTTCTAAAAGTTGTTCCAGAAAAAATAGCTCTGTCAGCACCCTGACGTTAGCCCAGTGAGACTGATTTTGGACTTCTGACCTCTAAAAATATAAGATAATAAATTGTAAACCACTGGGCGCCTGGGTGGCTCAGTTGGTTGGGCGACTGCCTTCGGCTCAGGTCAGGATCCTGGAGCCCCGGGATCGAGTCCCGCATTGGGCTCCCTGCTCGGCGGGGAGTCTGCTTCTCCCTCTGACCCTCCCCCCTCTCATGTGCTCTCTCTCTCTCTCAAATAAATAATAAATAAAATCTTTAAAAAGAAATTGTAAACCACTAAGTTTGTGGTAATTTCTTACAATAGCAATGGAAAATGAATACAGCAGATGTATGACTGTGAGCATAGAACTACGAGATAGGAGTAGTTCATATCTCAATCCCCTGTACCCTGCCAGCAAATCTCCATCACAAGTGTGGTTATGTACTTTAAGGTATGAATTTATGTTCTACCAAATGCCTCTGATTTATCAGCAGTAAGTCTCCTCTCAGGCCCCTTCTCCCCCATGACACCGTGCTCCCTAAGCAAAAAACAAAAAACAAAACAGAAGTTACTTGAAATCAGCACCTTTTTTTATTCTTCCATAAAACCTAAATTCATTAAAGAGATTACACTAAGATGATGAGCAGAAATGTGATACTGTGCAGGGCAGAAAATATAGAGCCTCAAGGACAGCAGACGGTGGGTTCCAACAGCTGTGGAAAGTGTCCAGGAATGTTGGAAGCATTCTCACGACTCTCTGAAGCGCCTTGAGGAAGAAACAGCTGCCCATAGGGAAAGGCTATGTGGTGTATGTCCGGAGAGGCTAGTATGCCAGAATTTTGAGGCTCGGCACTTTCCTAACCATAGCATAAACAGGAGATTCAAGAATCTATGTGGGCTGTAGCAATAAAGGGGTGCACATAATGGACTAGGGACTTGAGACTCCTCTTTTTTTTTCTTTCTGGAAAACGTATAAATTCTCCAGACTTTAGGCAAGTAGAGGGAGAGTATGGGAATAATAGGAATGGTAGAGATTGCATTTTCCTGCCAGCTATTTGAGATAGGAACTAGAAGTGGGGCTTATGGCTAGTTATAAAATATTGAATATATAATAATTTTTGCATGCCTTTTCTTGTGAAATAAGATTGTCTGCATACAGAATAGAAAATAATTTAGAAATTATTAAAATTAATAGACTTCAGGTTGATGGACATAGGATGACTGCATAAACCCATTGAATTTCTACATACTAGCAATATGGTATCTTATTTAAACAATTGCTTATAAAATTGTTTTACAAATACTGAAAATTTACAAAGACAAGAAAGCATTTGGGATATGAGGTATTGAGTTTTACAATGAATAAGTTATTTTTAGAAAGATAAAGAATTCATTAAAAGATATTAAATCAATGTAGATGTAATATTGATGTATAAGAAAACTCAGTGTCTTACAAAAGATGACCATTCTCTCCAAATTGATCTGCTACCTTAAAGAAATGTCAATAAAAATTCCAAAATTGGTCTTCATGGAACTTGAAATATATAAAGAAATACAAAAAGCCAATAAGGGCCAAAATGTGTTTCTGAAAATTATCTACATGAGGTAATATGCTGTACAGATATTATGATTAACTGTAAAGCTACAAAATAATAAAGATTGATACAGGGGTGCATAGTTAGTACAATGAAATAGAATAGACAGCAAATATACCCAAACATATATAAACACTTCATTTATGGCAGTGGTGGTTTAACCCTGGAAGACGATGAGTTAATCAACCAATGATCACTAGGTGATTGATTTATCCACCTGGGAAAAGAAATGACAAGGCAAGTACCACCTCACATCACACACATATAAACGTAAAATGATCCAAGATGATTAATCACTTAAATATAAAGACAACATTAAAATATTTTTATAATTCTTCTATTTATTTATTTTTATTTTTTTATTATGCTATGTTAATCACCATACATTACATCATTAGTTTTTAATGTAGTGTTCCATGATTCACTGTTTACGTATAACACCCAGTGCTCCATTCAATACGTGCCCTCTTTAATACCCATCACCAGGCTAACCCATCCTCCCACCCTCCTCTCCTCTAGAACGCTCAGTTTGTTTTTCAGAGTCCATCGTCTCTCATGATTCATCTCCCCCTCTGATTTCCCCACCTTCATTCTCCCCCTCCTGCTGTCTTCTTTTTTTTTTTTTTTAAGATTTTATTTATTTGACAGAGAGAGACAGCGAGAGCAGGAACACAAGCAGGGGGAGTGGGAAAGGGAGAAGCAGGCCTCCCGCCGAGCAGGGAACCCGATGCGGGACTCGGTCCTGGGACCCCAGGATCATGACCTGAGCCGAAGGCAGACGCTTAACGACTGAGCCACCCAGGCGCCCATGTCTTCTTCTTTTTTTTTTTTTAACATATAATGTATTATTTGTTTCAGAGGTACAGATCTGTAATTTAAGAGAATATGTATATGTCCTTAGCATAGGGAAGCATTTCTTAAATAGAAGACAAAAGTAAAACTATAAAGACTAATAAGTGTGGTTGCATTAATATGAAGAACTTCTGTTTCTCAATCTATTCTCAAAATCCCAGCAAGTTATTTTGTGGATACCAACAAACCAATTCTAAAGTTTATATGGAGAGGCAAAAGACTGAGAATAGCTAACAAAATATTGGAAGAGAAAAATAAAGTTGGAGGACTGACCTTATTTGACTTCAAGACTTACTATGAAGCTACAGTAATCAAGACAGTGTGATACTGGAAAATAGAAAGTAGAAAAATGAAACAGAATAGAGAACCCAGGAAGGGAGCGCTGTAAGTATAGTCAGCTGATCATCAACAAAGAATCAAAGGCAATACAACAGAGTAGATAGTCTCTTCAATAAATGCTGAAGAACTGGACATTAACATGCAAAAAGATGAATCAAGACACAAGCCTTTACACCTTTCATAAAAATTAGCTCAAAACGAGCATAGATGTAAATGTGAAATGTAACACCAAGGGTGAACACTAAGGTAAATTATGAATTTGGGATGATTGTGATATGTCAGTGTAAGTTCATCCTTGGTAGAAAATGTTCCTCTCTGGTGGTAATGGGGGAGGAGGCTATGTAGGCCTGGGATCATGGAATATATGTGAAATCTCTGTCTTGTTCTCTGAATTTTGTTGTAAACCTAAAACTGCCTTAAAAAAAATAAAGTCTTAAAAAAAATAAATAATAAAAATAAAAATAAAAATAAATAAAAAAATAAAAAAAATAAAGTCTTAAAAAATCTTATGTTAAGAAAGGTTGAACAGTTTCAACTAAAAATTGGATAACAATAATTATGACATGCATAAATTAAAAAAGTAAAAAATAATCTGGAATACATTAGCTATTGTAACAAAACAAGAAGAGAAACAAATGCCAGTAAAAACATGCAGAAGATAATGTGCCAACACAGAAGAGGAAACACAAATGATAACAAATGCATGAAAATATGTTCTAGTTCATCACTAAGAACAATTTAAATATAGCAAAAGTTAAATTCAGACAACCTCTAGTACTGGATCAGGCAAACAGAAACTGGTCCCTTATATATTGCTAGTGGAAATATTTATTGAAAAACAATTTGCCCTTTTTAATGGTATTTCCTTGTCTCTATTGTGCATTGTTTTCATATTTAATGAGTCTTACAAGTGATTCAGTGTTACTCGGCAGCATTTTCTTCATTTCTTCGTGTTACATAAAATAACGATGCATCTCATAATCATTGGCATCTTATGATTTGAAAAAAATACGGCAATATATTTGAAGAAATATAAATTGTACATTAAAGAATTTCTGCTTCTGGTTTCACAGCCTACTTAAGTTTTTGCACATGCCATTTTTGCCTAACTACATTAGTCATATCCAAAAATGTAAGCAGAATATGATAAATACCATCATGACATGGAAGTGAAAAAAAACCAAACAAACAGAACCTACCTTTCAAGAATGACAGAAAACTTATGTTAAAAAGTGATGGATGTTATCCCTCCATTGTAATAAAGCTTTTTTTCCTTTTATGTTTTCATGACATTAATCAAAAAATCAGTTATATTTAGTCTAGTAGAGACAATTATTAAATGGGTGCCCAAACTGGTAAAAGGCTGTACTTATAAATGGTCTCTTTGTAAATGACTGTCAATTGGGCAGGGATATAATAAATATTTTATAGGGGATAAAACACACAGATAGTTAAACATTTAAATAACAATGTCTTTGTCAGATTAGAAAATAAACTATATTACTAAATATAAAGAAAGGTAGAGAGAATTCGAATAGATTCTTTTTCACCTGTAAAATTTTATGTCCTTTTTTGATTCAAAAAGAATGGATAAATGGTGATTTTCCTAACTGTACTCTACCGTCTCTGAACACAGCAAAAGTACATTGTCAGGGGGCCCCCGAAGGAGAAGATGGGTGTGGAGTGGGTGGCGTGCTCCCCGACTTCAACCACAGTAGTGCTTTTGATTTTGTATTTTTCTTACTGGAAAAACGTGAGTTATAATTCGAGTGGCCACAATCCCAATATTTACCACCGCAAACCCTGCCTCATGTCTACTCTCCTCTTGGTGCTGTCTGGCATCTCACAGGGACTTTTTCATCATTGCCCCAAGATGACTGCAACCATTCCAGATCTAACTAAGATCCCTTTAGCTTCTCGTTCAAAGGAGAAAAGAAACTACAAAAGTGTCAGAATACTACACAGTTAAAAAGAAATCAGCTTAGGCCTGACTTTCACTCATGATTCAGACTGATGTTCCTATGAATCTCTACCTGAATTTGGATAATGTGATTATCCGAACAGCCCAAGACAAGTCAGGGCCCATTCAAAGGAGAGGAGGCTGTATGCTTTCCCTCAAAAGTTACATGTGCTGTCTGGAACTGTTGCGCGGTTTGGGGGCCCGAGCGCAAAATGAAATTGCAGGGCTCCGTGTTAAAAAATATTAAAGATTTCAAGACAGCAACGACAGAGCATAAAACCAAGCACAGTGCCCTTCTAAGCATGGAGCCCTGTGCTACCGCACTGGCCAGGTGCCCATGAAGCCCCCGTCTGCTGTGTATTGTTTAACCAGAAGAAGGGTAAATAGATTCTTGGTGGAAGAAAATAGCCTATGTCCAATACAGATACTGAATTCAAGCTTCGACTCACCCTTTACAGTTTTAATTCCAAGTAATGTTTTTGAGCTTTGGAAAAGTCTTACACTTGAAAAAACAAATTTTAATAATAATACAAAATGTGCAACACATTCTTTTCTTTCATGAACTTTATGCTTCTATGCCTCTGTATCTTAACTTCCATATTTTCTTTTGGATGTGTTCCCATTTGTCCTTCATTTTCACGTGGATACACCATTACCTCCTCTTCTCTAGGAAGCAGAAAAATGCTGACACTTTAATACATTATTTCCTGCTTGTTTCCCCTCTGCCTTCATTTCATCATTTCCAATCCTTAATTATACTTATCTCCTCTCTTTTCCCAAAGCATTCCGAATGTTCCTCATTTTTGTCAACTATAAAATTCTTTCCCAGTGACAGGTTTCAGTTTTAATTATCTCTGAATCTAACCATAATATATAGAGTATGGAGTTCAATGCCTTGCTCCTAGTGGGGCCCAATCAATATTTGATGAGTAAATGAATATCATTATTTTCTTACCCATTGTTGTGCTTATTTACATTCCTGGCTCTGACTGAATCCCCGCATTTAATTAGATAATAGATATCAGAGCACCAGCATAATCCCAGGTACTAGTTAGTTCTCAATACAAAATACAACATGATTTGAATTTGTATAATTGCATCATTTATTTAAATGTACATAGGCATACTGCGCATAACATTTTATCTTAAATAAAACATGTTTCTATAAACACAGTTATATTCTGTAATTTTCTAAACTCAGAATTCTTTATCTACAAATGGTATTGTTTCTTAAGTTGTGTGTGTGTGATTTGCCTTGTGTTATCTTAATTATGTTCCAAACCCCATTATATTTTAATTTAGGAAAACATTATACAAACATGAAAAAGACTGGCTTGCTGGATGACTTTATAATTATGTTTCATATACCAGGTTGTCATGACTAATTAATCACTTTTATACCTTAAAATGAACACCAAATTAATGACACCCCATATTCTTAAACAAAATGATTTTAGCACAACATTATTTTCTGGTTAAAGACCTTACTAGACTACAAATGTGTTTGCATACCTTATCTGTAATTGCAAGTGTCACTGTAGTAGGAAAGCTATTAACATTATGCAGTGAACATTTAAAGAAATACTCATAGTCAAAGAGATAATATTAGGCAGATAATTTAATTATTAGTTTGATTGCTTCTTAAACTGACTCATCAGCCTTCTGCTTCAGTGTTTATCATAATTTGCATTCTTGTGGTGAACTCTAACTAAAATGACCAAAACCTCCATATATTTTTCAAGCAATAAGTCTAACAACATAAAAAATAATTGGCCAAGATTAGATTTCATGTTGGGGTGCCTGGGTGGCTCAGTCTTTAAGCGTCTGCCTTCAGCTCAGGTCGTGATCTCAGGGTCCTGGGATCGAGCCCCGCATCAGGCTCCCTGCTCCACAGGAAGCCTGCTTCTCCCTCTCCCACTCCTCCTGCTTGCATTCCCTCTCTCTCTGCATCTCTCTCTGTCAAATAAATAAATAAAATAATAAAGTAAAATAAAATAAAATAAAATAAAATAAAATAAAAAGATTAGATTTCATGTTGACTGGAAGTAGCCTTGCCTTAAAAATATATTATTTTATAATTGGGATCACTTTGTATGTCTATACATGTAAAAAAAAAATCTCTTACTACTCAGTTTTTGTTTTCTTTAAGCACCCAATCCATAATATTTTCAGGAGATTGGATTGTAATAACCACTTTGTACTAAAAAAAATCTTCTATATGTTAATTTACTATGTTCTACTTATGTTTGTTATATGTATATCTATACCCACATCTATCTATTACTTTTATATGTTCATCTACTTGAAGTGAGAAGAATTAATGAGATTATATACATAGATCTATAAGTACATACACAGAGAGAAGTCAAAGAGCATGTTTTCACATTTCCCATGGTGAGACTCTATAATCATGAGACCAATGATTGTAACCAGATCCTTTAAGTTTAACCATAGGCAGGTTAATTTTATACGTTTTCCTTAAGGGCTTAAATGTTGGGACTATAGGTTAGTCAATAATGTGACAATGAACTTGATGAAAAGTTGAAACCAATTTAGCTGTTCTCAAGGCTGCACATACTTTATATTGTGTTGGAAAATGTTGTTTGCCTATTTCAAAGGGATCTATATGTTCATACTTTAGAACAAGAAAGATTGTAAGCAACTTGAAGAAACTGATAAAATGTCTATGGAAGAAAAGAGGATTTGGCAACCCAAATTATCCAGACTTGTCATGAACATTGATTTAATTCAAGTCTGTAATCCCACGATAATAATCAAATAGAGAATTAAGGAATTATTTCGTCGGTTTTGCCAATCTGGATAATCCAGGACAAAATCCTTCCTGATTTTCAATAGCCTGAGAGGATTTTAGACATCTGTATTTTTCATATAATTGCTTTAATGTTTTCTTTAACTTTTTCTTAATATTCAAAGCTGAACTTACCTTGCATCAAAATTTGTTCTTTCAATGTATGTAACAAAGTGCTCTGACATGGAATAAGTGGTAAAATTAATATTTTTAAAATAAGTTCATGGGGTGCCTGGGTGGCTCAGTTGGTTAAGTGCCTGCCTTCGGCTCAGGTCATGATCCTGGCATCCCTGGATCGAGTCCCATATCGGGCTCCCTGCTCAGCAGGGAGTCGGCTTCTCCCTCTGACCCTCCCCCTCTCATGTGCTTTCTCTCTCTCTCAAATAAATAAATAAAATCTTAAAAAAAATAATAAAATAAAATAAGTTCATGAAAGTATATCATAGAAAAGCAAAGGGATTTACATAAATGTTCCTTTTGGAATGATAGGGAAACAAATGTCTCCTTTTCTGCTGGTGATAGAATAGCTTCCTGTGAAACTTACTTTATCTGGAACTTTAATTGATCAGTGGGAGATCAGTAACTACATAGCCTCATGCAAATTCAGCAAGAATAACGTGGATGTGTGTGCTTGTGTTTTTAATTGGGAAAGTTTCTACATCCCAATAACAATAACAGCAAAATACTGTGCATGTGGGTATGTATGTGTACATTTTAAAGAGCCATTTTGTTTCTTTAGGGAACTGGCAGATTCTAAGAAAACCAGTTAAATATAGTATACTTGTTACAGTAATTGCATTACATAAAAAGGGATAAATTAAGATGTTATAAATGTGAAATGCCATCTGTTTCTGTTTTTGTTACATTCGTCACATGCATCTGTTCTTATTCAGCTATAAGGAAGCACTTTGTCTTAATTTACACATCAAAATATTGCAAAAATATCAATTTTGTACATGTAAAAACTTCCTTTTCCTGAAATGTATACTAAGATCAAGGAGTAACAGATTTTCAAATTAATACTCTATCTTTAAAATGAAATTAAAAATTATATATATATATATATATACACACACATATATATGCATACATACACACACACACACACACACACACATCTGGCTAGATAAGAGGGATTCAAATCGCTCAACTAAGTACAGTTTGCTCCAAATTATTTAAAAGTATACAGGCATCATTTCTATGATTCATTCATTCTGGACAACAACGAAAACTGATCATAGTAAGTTAAACTAAAAACTTTTTCTCATATTTGATTGTGTTTGTATCATGTAGAATATAAATGTGTTTTGTAATAATGAGATTTATGCACATATATATAAGGTATCATTTCAAAGTGTATGTTAAGTGATCATCATCCTAATGCTTTATTTTGACTTAAAATTATCAGACATAAC
The DNA here is from genome assembly GCF_029215605.1 of Mirounga angustirostris. Taxonomy (NCBI): domain Eukaryota; kingdom Metazoa; phylum Chordata; class Mammalia; order Carnivora; family Phocidae; genus Mirounga; species Mirounga angustirostris. Next base: position 20,062,566 of record NW_026991711.1, on the reverse strand, counting down.
CTTCATATTCTGAAAACAAACAGACTTAAATGAAACTACCTGCATTGTAAGTGAACAAAAAAATGGCATAGAACAAAAAAAGGACACTAATCCAAATAGGTTTTGAATATAGTATTATGCTGACTACATACTTTCAGGGTAAAGATATATATAATCACAAATAAATCTTAAAATATAATTTGGAGTTTTCCTGTTTCTAGTAGTATTGGTTCAGCAGTACTCTAACTTTATGAGTATTGTATCAGTAGCAAATGAGTAAATATTTGATATTGTGAAGAGACAGGGTTCTAACACTGTGAAAAGAGAGACAGATGGAGAAGCAAGGAAGAACCCTGTACTACCAAATTAACATGTAGAGGTATCAAAAGAAACTCATATATATATATATATATATATATATATATATATATATATATATATATATATATATATACATATACAAGCATATATTTTAGCAAAGGCAGTCCTAAGAGGAAAGTATATAGCAATACAAGCCTTTCTCAAGAAACAAGAAGGGTCTCAAATACACAACCTAACTCTACACCTAAAGGAGCTGGAAAAAGAACAGCAAAGAAAGCCTAAACCCAGCAGGAGAAGAGAAATAATAAAGATCAGAGCAGAAATCAATGAAATAGAAACCAAAAGAACAGTAGAACAGATCAACGAAACTAGGAGCTGGTTCTTTGAAAGAATTAACAAGATTGATAAACCCCTGGCCAGACTTATCAAAAAGAAAAGAGAAAAGACCCAAATAAATAAAATCATGAATGAAAGAGGAGAGATCACAACCAACACCAAAGAAATACAAACAATTATAAGAACATTTTATGAGCAACTGTATGCCAGCAAATTAGACAATCTGGAAGAAATGGATGCATTCCTAGAGACATATAAACTATCAAAACTGAATCAGGAAGAAATAGAAAACCTGAACAGACCCATAACCCTAAGGAAATTGATGCAATAATCAAGAAACAAGAGCCCAGGGCCAGATGGCTTCCCAGGGGAATTATACTAAACATATAAAGAAGAATTAATATCTATACTTCTGAAGCTGTTTCAAAGAATAGAAATGGAAGGAAAACTTCCAAACTCATTTTACGAGGCCAGCATTAAATTGATCCCCAAACCAGACAAAGACCCCATCAAAAAGGAGAATTACAGACCAATATCCCTGAATATGGACGCAAAAATTCTCACCAAAATACTAGCCAATAGGATCCAACAGTACATTAAAAGGATTATTCACCATGACCAAGTGGGATTTATTCCTGGGCTACAAGGTTGGTTCAATATCTGCAAATCAATCAATGTGATATGCTACATTAATAAAAGAAAGAACAAGAACCATATGATCCTTTCAATAGATGCAGAAAAAGCATTTGACAAAGTACAGCATCCTTTCTTGATTAAAACTCTTCACAGTGTAAGGATAGAGGATACCTACCTCAATATCATAAAAGCCATCTATGGAAAACCCACAGCAAATATCATACTCAATGGGGAAAAACTGAGAGCTTTTTCCCTAAGGTCAGGAACATGGCAGGGATATCCACTATCACCACTGCTGTTCAACATAGTACTAGAAGTCCTACCCTCAGCAATCAGACAACAAAAAGAAATAAAAGGCATCCGAATCAACAAAGAAGAAGTGAAACTCTCACTTTTTGTAGATGATATGATACTTAATGTGGAAAACCCAAAAGACTCTGCCCCAAAACTGCTAGAACTCATACAGGAATTCAGTAAAGTGGCAGGATATAAAATCAATGCACAGAAATCAGTTGCATTCCTATACACCAACAACAAGACAGAAGAAAGAGAAATTAAGGAGTTGGTCCCATTGACAATTGCACCCCAAACCATAAGATACTTAGGAATAAATCTAACCAAAGAGGCAAAGAATCTATACTCAGAAAACTATAGAATACTCATGAAAGAAACTGAGGAAGACACAAAGAAATGGAAAAAGGTTCCATGCTCATGGATTGGAGGAACAAATATTGTGACAATGTCAATGCTACCTAGAGCAATCTACACATTCAATGCAATCCCTATCAAAATACCGTCAACCTTTTTCGAAGAAAAGGAACAAGTAATCCTAAAATTTGTATGGAACCAGAAAAGAGCCCGAATAGCCACAGGAATGTTGAAAAAGAAAAGCAAAGCTGGTGGCATCACAATTCCAGACTTCCAGCTCTATTACAAAGCTTTCATCATCAAGACAGTATGGTACTGGCACAAAAACAGACATATAGACAATGGCACAGAATAGAGAGCCCAGAAATGGACCCTCAACTCTATGGTCAACTAATCTTCAACAAAGCAGGAAAGAATGTCCAATTGAAAAAAGACAGTCTTTTCAAAAAATTGTATTGGGAAAATTGGACAGCCACATGCAGAAGAATGAAAGTGGACCATTTCCTTACACCACACACAAAAATAGACTCAAAATGGATGAAAGACCTAAATGTAAGACAGGAATCCATCAAAATCCTAGAGGAGAACGCAGGTAGCAACCTCTTTGACCTCAGCCGCAGCAACTTCTTCCTAGAAACATCACCAAAGTCAAGGGAAGCAAGGGCAAAAATGAACTATTGGGACTTCATCAAGATGAAAAGCTTTTGCACAGCAAAGGAAACAGTCAACAAAACCAAAAGACAACTGACAGAATGGGAGAAGGTATTTGCAAATGACATATCAGATAAAGGGCTAGTATCCAAAATGTATAAAGAACTTATCAAACTCAACACCCAAAGAACAATTAATCCCATCAAGAAATGGGCAGAAGACATGAACAGACATTTCTGCAAAGAAGACTTCTGAATGGCCAACAGACACATGAAAAAGTGCTCAACATCACTCGGCATCAGGGAAATCCAAATCAAAACCTCAATGAGATACCACCTCACACTGGGCAGAATGGCTAAAATTAACAAGTCAGGAAACGACAGATGTTGGCAAGGATGCGGAGAAAGGGGAACCCTCCTACACTGTTGGTACGAATGCAAGCTGGTGCAGCCACTCTGGAAAACAGTATGGAGGTTCCTCAAGAAGTTAAAAATAGAACTACCCTATGACCCAGCAATTGCACTACTGGGTATTTACCCTAAAGATACAAATGTAGTGATACGAAGGGGCACATGCACCCCAGTGGTGATAGCAGCAATGTCCATGATAGGTAAACTATGAAAAGAGCCTAGTTGTCCATCAACAGAAAATTGGATAAAGAAGATGTGGTGTATACACACACACACACACACACACACAATGGAATATTATGGAGCCATGAAAATATTGAAATCTTGCCATTTACAATGATGTGGTTGGAACTAGAGGGTATTATGTTAAGTGAAATAAGTCAATCAAAGAAACACAAGTATCATATGATCTCCCTGATATGAGGAATTTGAGAAACAAGACAGAGGATCATAGGGAAAAGGAGGGGAAAATGAAACAAGATGAAACCAGAGAGGGAGGCAAACCATAAGAGACTCCTAATCTCAGAAAACAAACTGAGGGTTGCTGGAGTGGAGGGGGGTGGGAGGCCTGGGGTGGCTGGGTGATGGACGTTGGGGAGTGTATGTACTATGGTGAGTGCTGTGAATTGTGTAAGACTGATGAATCATAGGGCGCCTGGGTGGCTCAGTTGGTTAGGCGACTGCCTTCGGCTCAGGTCATGATCCTGGAGTCCCGGGATCAAGTCCCGCATCGGGCTCCCTGCTCGGCGGGGGGTCTGCTTCTCCCTCTGACCCTCCCTCCTCTCATGTGCTCTCTCTCTCATTCTCTCTCTCAAATAAATAAATAAAATCTTAAAAAAAAAAAAAAAAGACTGATGAATCATAGACCTGTACCCCTGAAACTAATAATACATTATATGTTAATTTAAAAAAAAAAAAAGGAATGGGGAAATAACCATTGTTTCTTTAAGTCTTTCTTAAAAAAAAAAAAAAGATTTTATTTATTTATTTGAGAGAAAGAGCAGGAGCGGGGGGTGGGAGAGGAGCAGAGGAAGAGGGAGAAGCAGACTCCCATTAAGCAGGGAGCTGGATGAGGGGTTTGATCCCAAGACCCTGGGATCATGACCTGAGCCGAAGGCAGATGCTTAACCAGACTGAGCTACCCAGATCCCTATTTAAGTCTTTCAATGACCTCTGGATATGCAGCATTACCCAACAGGATCCCTGGAATGTTGTTTTTAGAAAAATTAAACAAGAATTTTCTGAGACTTAGAAACCCAAGGTGCTGATGTAGGGGGTAAAGAGGGTGCCAGGCTACATTTGGGGGATTAAGAGGATGTCCTCAAACAGAATGTTGAGGCCTCTCAGTCCACTTTTCTTTGTTTCACATCTAAACCTCTCCCTCCCATGTTGGTGATTAGAGGACTCCACAGGTATCTGAGAATTCCCAAAGAAAAGCTGACTGACCACCTTACTACAAAGTCAGTCTCTTTTCTCTCTTATCTCCTAATCATTTAGGCTATAGGTTTATAAAATTTATTAATCTCAAGAAAACAGCTCTTTGCTCCATTTTATCTATTGTTTTTGTTTTTTATTTCATTATTCATTTCTGCTTTTATCATTATTATTCTGTTTCTTCTGCTTACCTTGTGTTTCATTTGTGCTTATTTATGCAGCATCTTAAGGTGGAAGCTGAAGTCATGATTTGAGAACATTCTCTTTTTGTAATATGAATAGTTAGTATGATAGATATCTGCCTAAGTGTTGCTTTACAGGCATCCCACAAATTCTAATACATTATATTTTCATTTTTGTTCAGTTCATAATACTTTTTAATTTGCTCTTTAACCAGGTTACATACATATGTGTTATTTAGTTTCCAAATATTTCAAGATTTCTCCAGAGTTCTTCCTGTTGTTAATTTCTAATTTGATTCTTTTGTGGTTAGAAAACATATTTTGCTCAGCTCAAAATCTTTGAAATCTATTGACACTTGTTCTAGTCCCTGAACATATTTTATCTTAATAAATGTTCCATTTACACGTTACAAAGTATGCACATTTGGCTGGTACTTGGTGGAGCATCCTATTGCCAATTCATTCAAGTAGATTGACAGTGTTTTTAAAATCTTCTGTATCTTTTCTGTCTACTTGTTCTATTAATTAATTAAGAAGGGTACTGGATCTCTCGACTATAAAGGAGATTTGTCTCATTCCCTTTGAAGCTCAATCAATTTTTGCTGCATGTATTTTGTAGATCTATTATTAGGTAAGTAAATAAAAAATTATAATGGATGTGCCCTTTTGTTGAATTTACTCCTTTATCATTATGGAATAATCCTTGATCCCTAATAATGTTCTTCGTACTTAAATCTACTTGACTGATGTTAGTATAGTCATTCTAGCTTTCTTTTATGTTATGATAGCAAGATCTATTTTTTTCATTATTTAAAAAGTATCTTGTATTTATATTTAAAATGCAATTCTGATAAGTAGCATATAGTTGGGTCAAGACTTTTTTAATGGCAGTGGTTAAAACATTTACATTTAATGTGATTATTGATAGAGTTAGGTTTCAGTCTTTCATTTTGTCTCTTGTTTTCCATTTGTCCCATCATTCTTTTATCTTTGTATTTTATTGATTACTTTAGAATGAGTTAGAGAATACATCTTTAATTTATCAAAGTTTACCTTAAAATCATGTTATACAAATTCACATGTATAAAAACCTTACAATAGCATTCTTCTATTTTTCCTCTCCTGAACTTGTTGCTGTTATCATGTATTTCATGTAAACATACATTTTAAAGATTTATTTATTTGAGAGAGAGCGAGAGAGAGAGAGAGTGTGTGTGTGAAAGAGAGTGGGGGAGGGGCAGAGGGAGATGATTTTCAAGCAGACTCCCCAATGAGTGCAGAACCCAACACAAGGCCTGATCTGGTGACCCATGAGATCATGAGCTGAACCGAAACCAAGAGTCAGACGCTTAACCAACAGAGTCACCCAGGCACCCCAAATATATACATATATTTTAAATGCATAATATATTGTATTTGTTTAAACAATTATATTTTAAAACAATATATATAGGGCGCCTGGGTGGCTCAGTTGGTTAAGCGACTGCCTTCGGCTCAGGTCATGATCCCGGAGTCCCGGGATCGAGTCCCGCATCGGGCTCCCTGCTCAGCAGGGAGCCTGCTTCTCCCTCTGACCCTTCCCCCATCTCATGTGCTCTCTGTCTCTCTCATTCTCTCTGTCTCAAATAAATAAATAAAATTAAAAAAAAAACACAATGTTTAAAAAAAAAAAAAACAATATATATAATAAGAAAATGATCTTTTAAAATTACTCACAGTATGGTTACAATTTCTGTGCTTTCTTTAACATTTCTCATAGTGAAGATCTGATGATGATGAAGTCTTTTACCTTTTGTCTGAAAATGATTTTATTTAACTTTAAAATTTTTGAAAAATACATGTACTGAATATAGAACACTAGCTTGGCAGATTGTTTTTTTCTTTCAATACCTTAATAATTTTGCTTCACTCTCTTTTCCACTCCATTGTTGTGGATGAGAACTTTGCCGTCATCCTTGCTTTTATTTCTCTGCAGATAACATGTCTTTCCTCTATATGGTTTAAGATTTTTATTTCTGATTTAGAAAAAAAAAATTTTTTATGGTGTGCTGTGGTATTGTTTACGTCATGCTTCTTGTGTTTTGGATTTGTTAAGCTTCTCAGATATGTAGTTTAATGGTTTTCATCAAATTTTGAAAAAATTCAGACATTACTATTTTATTCTTTTTAATTTTTTAAAAAAATTATTTATTGGAGAAAGAATGAAAGAGAGAGAGCACAGAGGAGGGAGGGTTAGAGGGAGAGGTAAACTTCCTGCTAAGCAGGAGCCCAGTGCGGGGCTCGATCCCTGGACTCCGGGAGCATGACCTGAGACGAAGGCAAATGCTTAACTGACTGAACCACACAAGTGCCCCCAGATATTACTATTTAATTTTTTTTTTGCATATCTCCCTCCTCATTTCCCTTTGTGGTCACTCCAGTTTTATGTATTAAACCAATTGGAATTTTTTCTCACAGCTCACCAATGCTCTTTGTATGTTTTATAAATTCCATTTTATCTGTGTATTTATTATTTCAAGTTCATGAACCAAGTTTCTTCCTGCAATATTTAATCTGCCATTAGTCCAATCCAACATATATATATTTTTAATTTCAAACATTATAGTTTTCATCTCTAGAAGCTTGATTTTTTTTTTACATCTTCCATGGGCCTACCTAACTTTCTGAACATATGGAATGCAGGTATAACAATGTTTTAATGCCATTTTCTACTAGTTTTATTTCTATATCTGTATGATTTTTGTGTAGATTTCTATTAATTGAGTCTCAACTTCATTATATGTTATGCTGCCTGCTTCTTTGTATGCTTGGTTATTTTTGATGGGTTACCAGACTTTGTCAGTTTTAGTTTTGGGGTGTTGGATAATTTGGTGTTCCTGTAAATTATTTTCGGCTTTGTTCTATGAAACAGTTACATTACTTAGAAAATTTTTGATCCATTTGAATCTTGCCTGTAGGTTTTATTAGGCAGGTCTAGAACAGTGTTCAAGTGAAACATTAGTTATTCACTTCTGAGGTCAAATCATCCTTAGTCCTATTCATTGCCCTGGAAATGAGAAGTTTTCTCCATATGGTGGTAGCAATTGATACTATTCCTGGCCCTGTGTGAGTTTTAGATGGTTCCTTTCCCTCCCTGAGTAGTTTTCACATACACATGGCATTGATCAGTACTCTGCTAAATACTCACTAGAGACTCTTGGCAGATCTCTGGAATTCTCTTCTGTGCTGCGTTCTCCTCTCATGTAGTCTGTCCTACAAATTTTATCAGTTCTGGTCTTCCCAGACCCTCTGCTTTGTGTCCTTAACTCAGAAAATCCTCTGGGCTCTGCCTCCCTCTGCCATGGTCTGGGAATTCTCTAAAAGGAGGGAACTGTGGCAGTTGTAGAACTCATCTGGTTTGTATTCCATCCCTTATGGATAATTTTTGCCTAATCCCAGTATCTTGAAGACCAGTCCTTTTTTCATATATTTTGTGTCTATTTTGGTGGGTTCAAGAAGGGAAAGTAAGTCCCATCTGTTACTCCATAAGGATGAGAAGCAGAAGACTGTCACATTTTGTTTGACCTTCATTTTCCATTTTGAATTTCTTCATTACTAATACTCTTTTCAGAGTCCAGAGTGCTCACCATTACACTATGGAACCCCCACTATTTTCATTTTAATAGTTAAATTTCCCCAAAATTTCTTGTTTGACTTTTCCAAAGTTCTTATTATTAAATGCCTGATATCCTTTACTCTTAAGAAAATAATTGTTTCACAAAATCATGAAGCACAAAGAATGATGATTAGAAAGGGCTGTAAATAAGTCTAGTTCATGATTTAACGTCTGCATATTAAGAGAAGACAATGGAACAATGGCCCTTAGAGAAAAGTTTAGCTGACCACAAGTAAATATTCACCTCATTATAGTAGTACTGCAATCTACTGTTGAAAGGACAGCTTCTTGTGATTTCCCTCACATTCATCTACGTTTAATATCACCTACCATTATTGCAAAAAATAAATACCATATTAATTATGCTTAATGTTTATTAACTATCCACCCTATTAAAATGTAAGGTTCCAGAAAATAGAAATATCTGTATATTTTTTTCACTTATGTATTTCAAGAGCCTAGACAGAGGTTGGCCCAGAGTAGGCATAACTATTATTCTTGAATGAACTGAGGGAGCTTAGTAAGGAGTTCAATTTTTGTTCCAAGCTACAAGTGGTCCATGATTCCTGAGACCTTCTCTTTCATAGTCCAAAGGCAGGAAAGTCATTTTTTTAATGACCTAAGTCACCATTATGGCAATATCTAGCTTTGCATCAACTTGGGAAAGACACTTTATTTCCATGCTTTTGTTTTGTTTACAAATGTGTAAAATGAGCAATTTCATTTACATTATTTTGAAGGTTGGCTTATGCCTTTGGTTACCTCTAAAGTTGATGAATTGACCATTGACTTCTTGGACTCTTTTATCACACCATTTTTTCTTTCCCCTCCCTCTCTTCTTAATTTCTGGTTCCTTCCTCTCTCCTCTATTTCTACCATTTCTACTCTTTCCTTTATATGTTCTCTCCCTATTGCTGCTCTTCTTCTATCTCTCCCTTTCCTCTCCTTTTCTTTCTTCTTCCTTCTCTCTCCCCTCTCCATTTCCCTTTCCTTCTTTTCTCTTTCCCTTCTCCTACTTTTCTCTAAAAATACAACATTCATTAATTTGATAGGTTTTGACAAATTAATGCTTATAAACCATGTGCTAAGTATGATACTACACACTAGGGAGATCCATTAAAGCAGTGTGATGAAGTACCTGCCATCACAGAGTTTAGAAACTGCCAGAGAAGAGTGTCTTCCTTATACCCAGAGAAATAGGTGGGAGCCAAGAGTCATGGTGTTAACCAATCCACATTGATACATTAAATTTTAAAACTGAAAATTCAAAATAAATTTGAAATATGTTGATTTTCTAATAATGACAGTTTCATTTAACATTTGGCCTATTTGTCTTAAGAAATAAGTCTTAAGAATAAGTCTTGGGTGCCTGGGTGGCTCAGTAGGTTAAGCGACTGCCTTCAGCTCAGGTCATGATCCCGGAGTCCTGGGATCGAGTCCCACATCGGGCTCCCGGCTCAGTGGGGAGCCTGCTTCTCCCTCTGACCCTATCCCCTCTCATGCTGTTTCTCTCTCTCTCTCTCTCAAATAAATAAATAAATAAATAAATAAATAAATAAATAAATAAAATCTTAAAAAAAAAAAAAGAATAAGTCTTAACGAGTTAAGAAATCTTAAAAAAAAAGGCGGGGGGTGCCTGGGTGGCTCAGGTGGTTAACTCTTGATTTTAGCTCAGGTCATGATCTGAGAGTCATGAGATCAAGCCCTGCTTCTGGCTTAGCGTTCAGTGGGAAGTCAGCTTGAGATTCTATTCTCTCTCTCTCTCTCTCTCTCTCCCTGTGCCCTGCCCACCCACGCGTATGTTGGCACTTGTGCTCTCTCTCTATAAAATAAATAAATCTTTAAAAAAGTCTTTAAAAACTTTTGTACCATAGAATATGTTCTGTGTGTATGTGTGTGAGAGAGAAAGAGAGAGACCAAGATAGAAGGAGAGGCAGAAAATAATCAGTTACTTACCAGTAAATAGTGTTGGTATGCAAGCAGGCACCTGAAACTTCCCTCAAGCAAAAGAAAATCAAAAGGTTTTCCCATACCAATCTAACTTATATAAATACAGAAAAGCCCACTCCCCCCAACTCACATGCAAACACAAAACACAAATCCTCTGAACTTGCACCATACCCTCCCTAAGACATTAAAAAATCTTTGCAGTTCACGAAGTTTTAGTTGTGTATCATTCTGTGAGGCTATTTCTGCCTCATACCAGTGATTGTGGAAATGTCAGGGGACTCCTGTTCAACAGTAAATAAGTAATACCTACAATGATAACAGTCCCATTTATCTACCTCCTAAATAGCTCTTAAATTTAACTTCATATTGGTTTCCACTGCCTCAGCTCAATCTTTTATTTCTCACCTAGAAAACTATAATATCTTCCAAACAGGGAACCTCAATTCCACCTTATCATCTCTATAGTATTGCCCAAAGATTTTGTGTTGTTTGTTTTAAAACTTTTATCTGCTTATAAAAGTATAGTAGATTATTAGAAGTAATTTATGTGGAGTTCAAATCCAGACTTTATACTCTCTGCGAAAATAAAAGTTATTTACCCGTTCAAACCTATTCTCATGTGTAAATGGAGATTAATAAGTACTACCTTGTGTAATTTTTGTGAGGAAAATATACGGCATGCATGTAAAGTGCTTCTCACATTGCATAGGATCTAGGAAATCCTCAATGAAAGTTAATTTTGTGAAGCTGTTGCTGCTTATAGTAAATAATTTGGAAACTTAAGAAAAATAATAATGAAAGAAGTAGTAAACAATACTTACCAACCCATTAATGCTTTATAGAACTTCTTATTTTGTTTTCTGGTCAGTGCCTGTAAATGATGCACCGATCAGTTAATTCTTGGGCCTGCAGATTGGATTTATAGTCTCTTATTTGAAATAATACTTTTTTTTTTTTTTAAGAATAAATTTTCAGGTCAATTTTGATCAAGTCATTGATTTTTAACCAAACTTTGTAAGTACTAATAGGTTAAAGTGAAGTTTGATATCTGTTACTCCTCTCCCTCCCCTCCTCCAAACCTCTCTTCCCTCCTGCCTTGCTTTCTGGCTCTTCTTTCACATCTTCTTTCCCAGATGAAATTGAGGAGAGTTGACATATTTGCAATATTGAATTCTTCCTCCAGAAACACAGTGTATATCTTATTTGATTCAAGACTCTTTTCTTAGTTCCCAGTACATTTTTTTAGCTCTGGTTATTTGGGTCTTGCATAGTTTTCTTTAGGCCTATACCTAATTTTTATATAGTGGTGCTATTATGAAACAAGCGATTTCATCATTAAATACTCTAAATTTGAATTTTGATCTTCTAACTATTGACTGTAAGTTCTCCAGGGGATTCTGTTTAATATTTTGGTAAACACTCATATCTGAAAATATCACCAATTTTGCTGCTTTTTTTTTTTTATCATTTCTAATGTTGAGAAAATGTTTGTGGGTATTAACTATTTAGAGTAAGTGAATTCCAAATATTATATTGAATTCTACTCTTGAATGTTAGTGGTAAATAGTTTGTGTAGTGAAATCCAGGTTCAAAATAATCTTTGCTTATAAATTTGAAGTTGTTAATGTATTGTCTTCTAAAGAACAAATAATAATGCCAAATTATTCTTATTCATACAGAAATAATCTGCTTATGTCTTCTTTGAAATCTTTTCATAAAATCACCACATATTTTATGTTTTGTCTAGATACATGGGTAAGAGTACCTCTTACTCTTTCTTGGAAATTATAATAAGACTTTTGTTTTTAAAATGGACTTTTTTATTGAAAATTGATTAGAGAATAGTCACCTGCCTTCGACCAGAAATTTTGCTAGATTGTGCATCTAGAATATTCTTCTATTTGTCTTGAATAAACATTCCATACAAAATGAGGTTGGAGCTCCTGAAAGACAAAAACAAAAACAAACCCCAAAGAATCTAATTGAAATTTTTGGAAAACATTTTTGTTATCTGCTTATAAATCTTTGTATCTGTGGCAGAATCCTGTTTGAGAATTTTTTTATAACATACTCCCTGAAGGGAATATTGTAGTGAATGCAGCCTCACAACCTTCACCTACTTTATTGGAAGGTTATGCTATATACAGAGAATAATCTAATGATTTTGAGTGACCAAAATGATCTTTCTTTTTTCACAATAGCATCTATAACTAATTGTCCAAAACTTAACTGTTTTCAGAGACCCTGCTCTGCTTTCAGATTTCTCTACATCAGTAAATGGAAACTGTATCACTTCACTGCACCACAACTCTGGCTTAAAGTTACCATTGCTCATCTGAACTGTTTCCGTAACTTTCTCCTTGCTTCTCTTCTTTCTCTTCTATAGTCTATTTTTTTTACCTTTATCTTCTACCTTATTTACCTTTATTTTCTACTATTTTTTATCTTCTTTATCTTTATCTTCTTTATTTCCTTTATCTTCTACTATTTCCCCTCTGAACCCTATACTCTAGCCTGTCTGGCATCTGTGATATGCCTTAAAAAGTACCCATTACCCTCCTGCCACAGGCCCTTTGTACATCGTATTCCCTCTCACTAGGATTACTTTCTCCAGATATTTTTATTTCAGGTCCTCTTTTCCTTCATGTTTCTGTTCAAATGTCTATGTAGTAGAGAGATCTTCTACATAAAATAACAACCAGGGGCGCCTGGGTGGCTCAGTGGGTTAAGCATCTGCCTTCAGTTCAGGTCATGATTCCACGGTCCTGGGATCGAATCCCATGTTGGGCTCCTTGCTCAGCAGGGAGCCTGCTTCTCCCTCTGCCTGCCATTCTCCCTATTTGTGATCTCTCTCTTTGATAAATAAATAAAAAAATCTTAAAAAAAAAATGACAATCAAATACCCCAACTACTTTCCCCTTATTATCCTTGTAACATCTATTATAGATAGAAAAATAATTCTAAAAAATAATTCTAAAATTTAATTGACTTTTGTAAAATAAAAATCTGTTTCTTAACATCACAATCGAACTGCAGAGTCAAGAGAGTTAGGTGGACAGTTAACTGTACTTTGTTCCATACGGTACAATAACTTGGCCTTTTGTGAAGGAGTCTGTGGATAAAATTCAGTGGATCAATGAACCTGAATGGAAAAAATTATTACATTTTAAAAAAATTTTCAACAACCTCTAACTAAAATTTAGCATTTTCTTCAATTATGAATGTAAACAACACTGTGGAATAATATTAGTAATGACTGTGACTTTGTCACCAATACAAATCATAATAATTTCCTATTAGATAGTGGTCATGGTCATTACAAGATAGTTATAAATGTTTTTATGCTCTTAACTTCTGAAAAGTCGTGGTACTTACTAAACTTGTCACTGAATCACAATGGTGTCTACCTGGGTCCCCCACTTTTGAAACAAAACAGTGTTTGGGAATGTTGTTGTGTTGCTTTCTTTCAATTTGAGTCTTTCCCTATTTTCTAAGTAGGATTTCTCCGACATGTGCTAAGATCTGTGCCTATTGCCACTGTTGATTCAAGCATTTACCTAATTCAGTATTCAATATTCCCTTCATCATTCTAAATATGAATGTTAAGAATGTGTGAATTTTGGGCGCCTGGGTGGCTCAGTTGGTTAAGTGACTGCCTTCAGCTCAGGTCATGATCCTGGAGTCCCTGGATCGAGTCCCGCATCGGGCTCCCTGCTCGGCAGGGAGTCTGCTTCTCCCTCTGACCCTCCCCCCTCTCATGCTCTCTGTCTCTCATTCTCTCTCTCGCAAATAAATAAAATCTTAAAAAAAAAAAAAAAAAGAATGTGTGAATTTCTTGGGTGCGGGGTGGATATCGACACATCAATGCCCATAGCTCATCATGTCATCTTACCTAGAACTAATAAAATGATCTTTCTATCTCACAAATTTGATCAGCCCACTCACGAATCCATGCAAAAATGGTTGTACATTCCCTTCATCACAAAGTACTAATGCCTCAGCTCGGTACACAGAAAACTTCTTTCACTCATCTCTGTTTATACAATGCAACTTTTCAGGGACGCCTGGGTGGCTCAGTCGGTTATACGATGTAACTTTTCTGTTTCCTGTATTATCTTGCAGCAAGGATAATAATAATAATAATCCTTTATTGAGGTTAATATACTTTGTGCCATATACTAGGTGTTTTATATAAATTATCTCATCTAATTCCCACGGCAACATAATGGGGGTACATACTATTATTATCTCCAAATCAAAAATAAGGAAAATGAAGGTTATAGGTTAAGTAAATAGGTGAAGGTCACACAAGCAAGAGATGTGAAATTTAGGATTTCGACCCACACTGGTTGAGTTGACTTCAGAGCCAAAGATCTTCACCCAGTACATTACAGTAACACCTGTGAGTCCCTAAGCAGCCCCACTATGTTCCTGGGCCTGTCCTAATTCCACACTTACCACATTGTATTTATGGAGTTACAAACCTGCTGGCATAATAAGAAAAGACGCTTCTTTGTTTCTTTACAGCAGTATCTGTTGGTTTTCTATGCTGTGATTTTAATATCCTAAATACCTAAAAGTAAAAATAATTCTATAATTTAATAGGAAAAATAATTTTATCAAGATTATGGTCTTTCAGGTTTGAATGAAAAGAGGAAACAGAGCTCTGATTCTTTAAGAAAATAAAGTGGAGCCATACTAAAGGTTTAGGCACATTTCCAGCTGCATTTTTAGAAGTTTGCATTTTAAATTAGAACAAAGGTAGAAATCAAGCTATAACAACAAAATTGTTTAGCCCCAAAGATCACCTCTCCCTCAAGGCTTCCCTAAAGCTATTTCTTATTTTAAGTAGAATTCTAGCTTTTTTACTGCTGCTTCTCAGGGGAACAAAGATGCAACATCCTGATAAATTTAACATTTCTTATACTGAGAATGTCTCCCAAGAGATACAACCACTTGCAGCATTGGATACGGAATCTTGGTAAACATGTTGTGAAAGCAACTCTTACAGGAAACCGAAAGCGTAACTTCCAGAATGTCATCCTCTTAAGAGTATCAAAGGATTCACCTGTCTATATAGATCACTTTGCAAATTTTAAATGAGACATTAATGATAAAACTTTTTCTAGCTTTTATTTACTTTATTCAATACTTATTAGTATTGAATCCTATTAGAACAATCTGTGAAGCGTTCAAAAATGCAGCTTCCCCGTATGCCCTTCTTCTGAATCAGAGAGACTCTCAGGTGGTTCTTTGGAGACTATCTATAATAAACAGTAAACTCCTAAAATTCCAGGTTCAGAATGATCTTAATTCACTTCTATAGCAATGTGAAGGGAAAAGGCTGAAGCAGACCGTGGGATATTACTTAGATCAGGATGCAGAGCCCAGCCATGTCTCCTCAGCGTGGAATTACTTTCGTGAATCAGCACGGCTCAAGGCCACGATCGTTAAGTGGTCGGAAACACATGTGACTGCAAATGCCGCATTTCCTCCTCCGTCAGGGGATCACTGAGAGCCATCAAGCTCCTAGACAGCAAGTATAAAGTCAGAATACCCATAGCCGTGTTTATAGTGAGACATAAGCCTGTTAAGTTGGTATTCCCTCGGGCGCCTGGGTGGCTCAGTCGGTTGAGCGACTGCCTTTGGCTCAGGTCATGGTCCCAGGGTCCTGGGATCGAGTCCCGCATCGGGCTCCCTGCTCCGCGGGAAGCCTGCTTCTCCCTCTGCCACTCCCCCTGCTTGTGTTCCTGCTCTCGCTATGTCTCTCTCTGCCAAAAAAATAAATAAAATCTTAAAAAAAAAAAAAGTTGGTATTCCCTCATATAAATGCAGATGATATTGATCTAGAGGTAATAATCATAACAGCCATTTATTAATTTAAGTGGTGAACAGGCTGGGTGCTCCAGCCACGTGGAGAGCACTCTCTCGCGCTGTGGACGTGCCACGTGAGAAGTCAGGTTATCCTGATATAAAAACTGCAGTGTTAAGAATGGTGTGCTGTGGATGTGAGGGCGATCTGGCTGCGACATCTGTCACCCCACTGATCGCCAGGGTTGATTCGGCTGATCTGGCTGGCTGGGCGGGTGTCCCCTTCCTCCCTCACCGCTCCGTGTGCGTCCCTCCCGAAGCTGCGCGCTCGGTCGAAGAGGACGACCTTCCCCGATGGAGGAGGACCGTTCTTCGGTCCAGGGTATACGAGTAGCTGCGCTCCCCTGCTAGAACCTCCAAACAAGCTCTCTCAAGAATGGTGTGCGTGCTGTTTCCTGATAGCTGGCCACAGCAGCCTCTCACATCCCTGTCCACATTAACACATCTGCCCCTGAAGCATAAAAGTCTTTGTTCTCAGGCCAAGGCATACTCACCCCTTTGAATGTCTGCAAAGAAACTTGATATTTCCCTCTGTGGCTCCATTTTCCTTCTCTATGGAAGAGCTTCCCCTTTTCTGAGTGAGATTTTTAAAAAAAATTATATTAATACCTTCACATCAGGTTATAGTCAAGTCTTCTGAGCCTGTAAGTCTTAAGGTTTACAGTGGTTTGACGTATTACCACTCTGATCCAAAGTGTGTATGCTTTAAAGTTCAACTTTCTTTTGAAAATAATGTTTTTATTATTATTGAGTTCTTGAGATCATGGGTGGCACAACTCAATTTTCCTTCCATTTGTTCCCTAAAATTTTATCATGGGTCATTCACTTATTTTAATTGGAAATGTGTATTTCAAGAAAACATTTGATAAAGCACTGTAACTTATTGGTTTATCTCCAATAGCAGTCCCTTGAGAATCTTACTTGTATTTATTTATTTATTTATTTTTAAGATTTTATTTTATTTATTTGAGAGAGAGAATGAGAGACAGAGAGCATGAGAGGGAAGAGGGCAGAGGGAGAAGCAGACCCCCTGCCGAGCAGGGAGCCCGACGCGGGACTCGATCCCGGGACTCCAGGATCATGACCTGAGCTGAAGGCAGTCGCTTAACCAACTGAGCCACCCAGGCGCCCCAAGAATCTTACTTGTATTTAAATTTCCAAGAAGAAGAGGAGAAAAGATAATAATACAAAAAACTTAGTTCAATGGGATCATAGCAGTAATATGATACTCTTATGTATTATATGCTGCTTAAAGATCACGTTTTTCCTGATAGTATAAAAACAGGAATAAGCTCTTGCAGGGAACCATTTCATAAGTCCCACTTCTAAGCTGATTAATTAATTATGTGCTCTGGGATTCAGACGACAGCCTGTGCTATGAATGATCCTCTTGGTTCGGAGACTTTTTATTTAATAGCATTCAAAAGTCGACATAACTAATACTTGATTAGATTTTAATTTTGAGTTAATCAACCAACATACAAATAAACATGTTATCATCCGAAGATACTTGAAAGATCTTTTGACATTAAATTTCAAAAGCTAAAAAAAAAAAGATTGAGTTAAAAAGGCTGAATCTACACCGTAATGAAAATTGCATGTGGTTCACACTGATGTAACCTTTCTATTTAACAAATACCTCCAGTACTGTTGGCTTAAGACAACAACCACCATTCAGCTTATTATTCTGATATTTCTAGACTTCTAGGGCTTGACTTTTCCATCTCACTTCTCATCCTGGAGCACATTAGCCAATGCAGATGGTGGCCTCAACTTCCAAGCTCAGCAGCAGACGGATCGCGTCAATGCACAAGGTATGTCCAATCTCTGCTTATGTTATATATCCTACTGTTCCATCAGCCAAATCAGAATCAAAAGGTTTGACAATTGACCACCTCGTGAACAGAGGAACTGCAAAATTGCCATGCAAGGGAAGATGCAAAAAAATGGGAGGGATTTGTGGCCATTTTACTATCGATCACAAATGATGTATTTTATTTGCTACAGAAAGTTCTAAGGACACTTTTGTCTAAGGCAGTGGTTCACAAGGCCTAGACATGACATAAGCAACCAGTAACTTACTGGTCACCCTTCCTCACACAATTCTATAACTCCCCCATGGAATTTTAGCTTGTTAACTTGAGAAGTATCCTTACCTCTGGCTAGAAAAATTCTCACGGGACCTGCAATGTGGATGAAGAGCTTTCCATCTGTTGCCTGGGCAGGTATTTTATATATTTTATTTGCTGACATGTTCATGATAGCAGAATGATACTGGAAATTTTAATCTGTAATTACTCCTTAGTGTCCTTATTGTACTCTTATTGTACTCTTTAGACACTTCTGAAGTTAGCCTTGAGCCAAACTGCGATGTAGGTTCATTCCTGTCAGACACCTGATCTGGGTGCTTGCTATTTCTCTGCTTGGTTTCAGCAGTTTCCCTTTCAACCATCAGAATTGTTAAATAAGCCGCAGTTACTCACCCTTTTAAAAAGTCTTCTCTTGCATGGCTGCACATTCCCTGCCACTCAGAGACACTTAGGGATGTAAAAAGAATGGCAATTATAAATGGGAAGGAAATGAGGGTAAGTGATTTGTAGCTGGGGAATAAAGAACTTCAGTAGTCAAACTTCAAGAGCTCCTGAGCAAGTTGGTCACTGAAATGCTTTTAAAATGATATTTGCTGTGAACATCTTGCTTTTCTTATTCCGTATTCACTTTAGCAGATACTTTTTATGGGAATTTTATCCTTTATTTACTTTTTCTATAGGCGTTAGCCCAATAAGCTGCAGCAGGATTTATGTCAGATTATTTAATTTCCTATCCTAATTTATGTTAGAGAATAACAAAAACGTTAGAAGAAGAAACTTCTGTGGTCTCTGGAACTTCTCATTAATCAAAGTAGAAGCTCTGGGCTACTCTCTGACATTTGACTTTTTCAGTACTCTGTGAAGTGTTATGTGATATGCAAAGTGGGGGAAGGTGAAGAATGTTAATTAAAAGAACCTCTAAAGCAAGATCTAGGTGATTCATCTCAATTGAGAAAGAAAGTCAAAAGGAATTTTTAAACCACTGAATACAATAGGTGCTTAAGAATTGCTTCTTGTATCAAGATATCCTAGTGAATACATGAAGTTGTCAGCCCAACACACCTTTTCCAAGATCTCTTTCCTAGCACCTGGTAAGTATGAAGGGTGACCTTATATTTTATTGTTCAATACTGATGGTTTTGAGAATAACAGGGATGCTATTTATGATTCCATGGTGAAATAGGTATAGATATCAATTATTCCAGGCAAAACTGAATGTATGATTTACCTGTAAATAGGAGGTCCCTTGTAGTCCTTTAAGTTTTGGTTTCTTGACATATGTTAGATCAAGAAGTTCCTCCACCAGTTTTGGGCAGAGAGAGCTAGAAGGAAATTGCACTCCGGTGGCCAGAGATAAAACACAACTATGCCAGGTTGAAATGCAAATAGAAAGGGAATGGAAGTGAAACCATTATAGGGAAGATCAAACAAACAAACAAACAAACAAAAAACAGACCATAACAGAGATGAACAGATTGAGAAAGGGCTGCTTCCTATATGCTTCAAGTCCAAGTGAATACCAGCTCTTTCCATGATTGTGTTTTTTATTTATTTAATTTTTTAAAAGATTTTTTTTTAATTTATTTATTTGACAGAGAGAGACATAGCGAGAGAGGGAACACAAGCAGGGGAGTGGGAGAGGGAGAAGCAGGCTTCCCGCGGAGCAGGGAGGCCGATGTGGGGCTCGATCCCAGGACCCTGGGATCATGACCTGAGCCGAAGGCAGACGCTTAACGACTGAGCCACCCTGGCGCCCCCATGGTTGTGTTTTTTAAACCCTCATTTGATTCTTGTTTTCCTTTTCTGTAATAGTTTGAGATTACTTTCTCTCAGGTGCAACCAGAATGATCTAAATAAAAATATAATTGAATGATTTCTGTAACAGACAATATATTTTCTTTTAAATAATCACATAGAAGCACTGAAGATAAGATTTAGAATTCCCTATACACTGAAAGGAAAACTAAAACAAAGATATTAGTTGATCTAATATTATATCATGATTTATTAATAAGTATCAAATATTTAAACCCTTCCTTTGTGGTTTCATGACCTATGAGGTCTCACTTCCACTTTTTTTTATAATAAAGTTACATTTTTATAACCACAATTCATAATACTCCAGGGTATACAAAATATAGTTTGAAAATATAATCTTGGTCAGAGAAATGTTGGGCCATTTCATATCCAATGCCTAATTTAGCCTAAGAATTGAAAACCCGTGTCATGAATTTAAAAAAAAGAAAAGAAAAGAAAAAGAAAGCATGTGTCATGAATTCTTAATTCTTCCCAGGGAATGTAAGGTCAATAAATAGGCCACTGCTTATGGTATGAGGTTCATTTCAGTTGCTCAAGAGATTTTTCACGTGTAGTTACTTATTGAATCAAAACCTAATTAATTTTTGTATACTTTGAAAGTTACTGTTGTTGGGAGAATATTTCCTTCTGATCATTGCTGTCATAGATGACACGAAGGTGTTAAATTGGAAACACCAAACACAGAAAGTAAATTATGTCTTGAAACCCAAAAAGGAAGTTTGACAAAATCAATACAATTTGAAACTAGATATAACTACCTAGCAAAATAGCATCTGTGGGGATTAAAGTGGGAGGATTAAGGGAAATATATCCCCCATAGGTTGTGTGCTTTGTGGCTCCTCTTAATAAAAATACTAAGTCAATATAGAGATTAATAGACTTAAGTGGTTAGAGGGACTGCCAGTAAACTTCAAAGTCATTTTTTAGGACTACTCGGTTTTCACCGATATTCTTGTAATAGGACAAAATAGGACAGCATTATATCAGATTTTTGATGAGGAAGATAGTATCATCAAAGTAATTGAAAATATACCTCATCTTCCTTAATTTTAAGCAAGTACATATACATGAATAATAGACCCACAGATTGCATTTCTAAAAGTGATTGATGGGAGAGAATGTAATTTTTATCCATATAACCAAAATTATTATCAGTTATAATATTTGAAATTGAACCACTGATTCATTCTTATGAGCAAGATTTACCATTAAAATAGAGAAATACTGGCGCCTGAGTGGCTCAGTCGGTTAAGCAGCTGCTTTCAGCTCAGGTCATGATCCCAGGGTCCTGGGATCGAGCCCCGCATCGGGCTCTCTGCTCAGCAGAGAGCCTGCTTCTCCCTCTCCCTCTCCCTCTGTCTGCCACTCTGCCTACTTGTGCTCTCTATCTCTGTTAAATAAATAAATAAAAATCTTAAAAAAAAAAAAAAAAAGAGAAATAATCAGGACAAAACCCGTGTCTTATTTATATATTTATTTCTAGACTCTACCAGAACTGGAAAATAGATCATGCTGAATAAGTATTTGTGAATGAATAAGGTTATAAGTTCTATGTCAGTTTTAAAGTTCTTAGTGCTATATTATGCATGTGACTTAAGATCAATATATATTTCATATTAATTTTAAATATAATGCCAGATGAACGTAATGAGTAAAGCAGTGGCTTTCAATTTTAACTGTGCATTAAATTTACTTAGGCAAATTTTATAATATTGACCAGGACCCACTTTGAGAGGTTGTGATTCAGTTGTCTGGGATGGAGCAAGGATATCTTTAGTTTTTTAAGTTTTCTGCCTGTTTTTACTTTCTGTACATGGTTGAGAACCACCAGTTAAGAGTTCAATTTTTCAAAAGAAAAGGACCTGTGCTCATTTTTCCAAAAGTGCCTTTTACCTACTACATGACTTTCTGAAGTCAATTAAGCTTTCCAAACCTCATTCTGCAATCATAACGTAGGATAATAATGTATTAAATACAAAAAGTCCTTGAAATGCTGTTGCTGTTGTTGCTGTTACTATTGCCACTATTATTTCTAATTTTATTATAAGAACATATATTCTGGGGCACCTGGGTGGTGCAGTCAGTTAAGCCTCTGACTCTTGGTTTTGGCTCAGGTTGTGATCTCAGGGTGGTAAGATCCAGCCAGCATCAGGCTCTGCGCTCAGTGGGGAGTCTGGGATTTCTCTCTCCTTCTCCCTCTGCTTCTTGTCCCCTCAGATAAAAATAAATCTTCCAAAAAAAAAAAAAAAACATATTCTTCCCTATTTACATAGCTGCTTCCTGATCATCCTTCACATTTCAATGCAAAGGTCACTTAGAGAAGCTTCTCTAACAACCATTTTCAAAGCAGAACTTCACTCCTCATCTCAGGTGAATCATTGCTTATCACTCTGTTTATTTAATTTTTAAGGCTTATTAAAACCTTTACTCACTCTGTTTGGTTGCTCTCTCTCCATCTCTCTCTCTTTCAAACTATATAAGCATCAGGAAAGCAGAAACTGAGTCTCTGTTATTGACCCAACTCCTCAATGCCTCGTACAGTGCCTGGTATATTACAGGTGCTGAGTATTTATTGAACACTGTCCTAGCAAAGTTACAGCCTCAGGTTCCATAGGTTGACCTGATAGGAAAGAAGACCTAATGTTAATATGTTGTAGATATGTCTAATTCATTTGATTGCTAATTTTCATAGCTGTTGATGGAGCAGTTGAACAAGCAATTAGTGTTACTTTGCATAAATTGGAATTTGTCAGTGCCAAGGAGGTGAGGGAGGAAACTAAGAGAAATTACACTCCAATAAAGTGGGCATAACACCTCATCGAGATTTGATTTTTATTTGACTCTACCATCACAAGAGAGGTTGAATAGGTAAATAAATGTAAAGAAAAAAGACTAGATTCCATATTCTTTTCCTACATTTGTTTTGAATTTCCTCTTTCTGATAAGTGAGAAGATTATATTAGGTTTCATTTGGAAGCCATATCCCATACTGATTGGGATTTCCAGAGCATTGTGAAGACAAGAATTATCATGATAAAAGTGAGATGTGCAGAAGAAACTGCCATGATGGAGTAACGTCTTGTCCGGGAAATGATGATTTGCTGGTGAAGTGTGCCATAAATCTGCAAACACGTGCAACATTTTATCTGAATAGCTAAAATATTGTGAAGAATAGAGCAGATGAATTTGCTTAATGGTGCACTCCATCTCAACCATCTTATTGAAATTTTTCACCCAAATCTGTAAGAATACAGTTTTTATTTCTGACTGGAAAATTATGTGGTAAAGACTGTTATATGATTTAGATATTTATGTCTTACTTTAGAAAATAAAAATGCCAGGGCACCTGAGTGGCTCAGTCATTAAGCATCTGCCTTCAGCTCAGGTCATGATCCTAGGGTACTGGGATCGAGCCCCACATCAGGCTCTCTGCTCAGCGCGGAGTCTCCTTGTCCCTCTCCTTCTGTCCCTGCTCCTGTGCTCTTTCTCTCGCTCACTCTGTCTCTCAAATAAATAAATAAAATCTTAAAAAAAAAAGAAAGTAAAAATGTCATTTAATGACAAATAATAATCATGTAAGTTTTTTGTTTGTTTGTTTTTTTAAAGATTTTATTTATTTATTTGAGAGAGAGAGTGAGAGAGAGAAAGAGCACAAGAGGGGGGAGCGGGAGAGGGAAAAGCAGACTCCCTGCTGAGCAGGGAGCCCGATGCGGGACTGGATCCCGGGACTCCAGGATCATGACCCGAGCCAAAGGCAGTTGCTTCACCAACTGAGCCACCCAGGCGCCCAATCATGTAAGTTTTGATTACAGAATACTTGAATCAAGGTCAAAGAGCAACAATTAAAAAAAAAAAAAAAAAGAATTTAAGCATTACATTGAGTCAAAAGTGAGTTTCATAAAAAAGAACTGCATTCTCAATATAGAGAGGATAAATAATTTATAGATGAGGATTGGGACAATAGTTAATTCCTCCAATCTCAAAGATGACAACAAAACATCAAATATGCTTAAGAAAGGGTATTTCTCAAAAAAAAAAAAAAAAGAAAGGGTCTATTTATATGTGTGAAGAAGAGATATGGGGAGGGAAAATAAGGTACTTACTTATGGTAACATATTATTCATAACATTTTTTCCATTTCAAGGACAGAAGTTGCATTTTATCATTCAGTGATTCATTGCTGAGGACACACTGGGAAAAGAAATACTCTCTCCAAACATCAAGTCTCATAATTGATTTAAAATCACCACATTTTACTTGTTGAAATCTAATTCTCATATTTGTGTCTTAAAATTTTGAAATATGACTACCTGATTTTTCCCACTTTTTAATATTTCTATTACAGTAATTCTTTTTTTTTTAAAGAGAGAGAGAGAGAGCACATGAGGGGGGGAGGGTCAGAGGGAGAAGCAGACTCCCTGCTGAGCAGGGAGCCCGATGCGGGACTCGATCCCGGTACTCCAGGATCATGACCTGAGCCGAAGGTAGTCGCTTAACCAACTGAGCCACCCAGACGCCCTCTATTACAGTAATTCTTGATAATTCCACATAACATGGTATGGCCGGTTGTGAGTCAAATAAATCACTGAGAAAAAAAAGGGGGGAAGAGAGCAGGGAAGGGAAAGAAAAGCTCGGTACTTTTCAGGATAAGCAAGAAAATGGTGATGGGGTAGGAAGATCCTAGGCTTGCCCTGTCCCACAAATATGACTAGATAACTATCAAATCATCCTAAATACCCCAGAAATCTACCTGAAGTCTGGCAGAAAAAACTCCACAACTAAAAGTAGAGAAGAGGCCACATAGAAGAAGGTAGGAAGTTCAGAGAAGACATGGTTTGGGAATAAAATGGACCATGGCCATGCTTGTGAGGAGGGAGCCGCAGTTGCTGAGAAGGTCGAAAGACAGACTAACACACAGGGAAGCCCACACAGAAAAGAGGAATCCCCATAGCAGTTGGCTTGGAAAGTAGGAGGGCCCAAATTTCATGAGTTTTTGCAACCAGCAGGACTTAAAGCCTAGAGTTTTAAATATCAGAAGCTTGGCTCTGGGAGAGCTCAGGGGGCATTGGATGCTCTTGGAAAAAAGGCAGGGCTAATAGCTTGTGGACATATGGCATAGGGACAGTGATCTGAAGAATGCCTGGGGCACACAGTGGGGAGGTTAGTTGCTCATCTTGGAGCATGTCCCAGAGAGGCAGCATTCACGGAGAGACCCCTCTGGGACAAAAGGAACTGGCAGGTACTATTTCCCTCCTCTACATGGGAACAGCACAGCACCAAAACTCCCTACCTAACTAGCCTACAAAAGACCCTCCCCCCCAACACCCGCACTCTGGTGGAACTGCCCTTTCCATCATGGTTCCCTCAGTCCTAGTGCAGCAGGCCCTCTCCCCAAGAGGACCGGCCTAAACCCCAACCCACACTGCATCTCCCTACCCAGGAGTTTCCTGAGACCACAGTTCCAGTGGCAGTGGCAACAGGTCTCATTTCATAAGCAGATCAGAGCACACCAAGTTAAAATATACCACATTCAGGCCAAGGACCAAACACTCACTGCCCTTGACAGGCAAAGAGAGCCTCTGCAGACGACTGGCCTAAAGGTACAATGGCCAGGACACAAGAGCAGAGCACACATTGGAGACACTCCCAGAAGTGCCAGGCCCTGGGGAACAGGGGACACTACACTGCAGGGTATTACAGGACCTCTTCTCAAGAACAGGAGACAGAGCTGACTTTCCTAACAGAGAAACAGGCTCAGAGATTTAGACAAAATGAGAAGACAGAGGGATATATCCCAAAGGAAAGAAGAGGACAAGGCCACAGTCATAGATCTAAGCAAAACTGATATAAGTAACATGCCTGATGGAGAATTTAAAACAATGGTCATAAGGATACTCACATATTGTGACATATTGTAATTAAAATGACAAAATATAGATAAAGAAAAAATATTACTAAGCTGCAAGACAAAAGAAGACAGTTACATAAGACTATCAGCAGATTTTTCAGCAGAAACTTTCTAAGTCAGAAAAGTGTGGCATGATATATTTGAAGTGCTGAATGGGGAAAAACCTACAGCCAAGAATATTCTATCCAGCAAGGCTATCATTCAGAATAGAAGGAGAGATAAAGTTTCCCAAACTAACAAAAACTGAAGGAGTTCATGACCACTAAACGAGCTCTGCAAGAAATATTAAAGGGGACTCTTTGAGTGCAGAGGAGAGACCAAAAGTGACAAAGATAAAAAAGGATCAGAGAAAATCTCCAGAAACAACAACAGAACAAATAATAAATGGCAAAAAATACATATGTGTCAGTAATTATTTTGAATGTAAAAATGGACTAAACGCTCCAATCAAAAGAGATAGGATGACAGAATGGATAAAAAAGCAAGACCCCATCTATGTGCTGCTGATAGGAGACTCATTTTACACCTAAAGACACATGAAGATCGAAAGTGAGAGGTTGGAGAAACATTTATCATGCAAATGGATGTCAAAAGAAAGAGAAGCGATACTTATAATGGACAAAATACCCTTTAAAACAAAGACTATAACAGGAGATAAAGGACAGTATATAGTAACAAAGTAGACAACCCAACAAGAGGATATAACAATTGTAAATATTTATGCACCCAACATAGGAGCACCCAGACACACGAAACAGTGAATAACAAAGATGAAAGAGGGAATCAATAATAGCACAGCAATAGTAGAGGACTTTAACGACCCATTTGCATCAATAGACAGATCATCCAAGCAGAAGATCAACAAGGAAACAATGGCTTGGAATGACACACTGGACCAGAGGGACTTCACAGATATATTCAGAGCATTCCATCCTGAAGCAGCAGAACATGCATTTTTTCGAGTGCCCGTGGAACATTCTCCAGCACAGATCACGTATTAGGTCACAAAAGAGGCCTCAACAGATACAAAGAGAATAAAATCATACCATCACCTTTTTGGAGCACAACGCTACGAAACCGGAGGTCAACGGCAAGAAAAGATTTGTGAAGACCACAAATGCATGAAGGGTAACCGATATGATACTCAGCAATGAATGGATGAACCAGGAAATCAAAGAAGAAATAAAAACATACATGGAAACAAAAGAAAATGAAAACACAGTGGTTCAATACCTTTGGGAGGCAGCAAATGTGGTTCTAAGAGGAAAGTTTATAGCAATATGGGCCTACCTCAAGAAGCAAGAAAAAGGTCGACTAAGCAACCTAAGCTTATACCTGCAGGAGCTAGAAGAAGAACAACAAACAAAATCCAAAGCCAGCCGAAGGAAGGAAATAATAAAAATTAGAGCAGAAATAAATGATGCAGAAACTTAAAACACAAAAACAAACAAAACAATTGAACAAACAACAGATGAACAAAGCTAGGAGCTGGTTTCTAGAAAAAATAAATAAATAAAATTGATAAAGCCCTAGCCAGACTTATCAAGGAAAAAAGAGAATGGACCCAAAAAATAAAAATCAAATGAGAGAGGCAAAATAACAACCAACACCACAGAAATACAAATAATTACAAGAGAATATCATGTAGGGCACCTGGGTGCCTCAGTTGGTTAAGCTGCTGACTCTTGATTTCAGCTCAGGTCATGATCTCAGGGTTGTTAGAACTGATAAATTCAGTAAAGTCACAGGATACAAAATAAATGTATAGAAATCTGTTGCATTTCTATACACTAATAATAAAGTAGCAGAAAGAGAAATTAAGAAAACAAGCTCATTTACAATTGCACCAAAAATTGTAAGATACCTAGGAATAAACCTAAGCAAAGAAATAAAAGACCTGTACTCTAAAAACTACAAAACAATGATGAAAGAAATTGAAGCTGACAGAAAGAAATGGAGACATTCCATGCTCATGGGTTAAGAGAATAAATATTGTTAAAATGCCTATACTACCCAAGCAATCTACAGATCCAATGCAATCCCCATCAAAATACCAACAGCTTTGGGGTGCCTGGGTGGCTCATTTGGTTAAACATTGAACTCTTGATTTCGGCTCAGGTCATGATCTCAGGTTTCTGGGATTGAGCCGTGTCAGGCTTTGCACTCAGCGGGGAGTCTGCTTCTCTCTTTCTCCCTCTGCCCCCTCTCCCCTTGCTTGTGTGCATGAACGCTCTCTCTCTAAAATAAATGAATAAATCTTTAAAAAAATACCAAAAACATTTTTCACAGAACTAGAACAGAGTCCTAAAATTTGTATGGATCCACAAAAGACCCTGAATAGCCAAAGCAATCTTGGAAAAGAAAAGCAAAGCTGGAGGCAAAATTTCAGACTTCAAGTTAAATTACAAAGCTGTAGTAATCAAAACAATATGGTACTGGCACAAAAACAGACACATAGATCAATGAAAAGAATAGAAAATTCAGAAATAAATCCCCAATAATATGGTCAATTAATCTTCAACAAAGCATGAAAGAATATCCAATGGGAAAAAGATAGTCTCTTCAACAAATGGTGTTGGGAAATTTGGACAGCAACATGTGAAAGAATGAAACTGGACCACTTTCTTATACCATACACAAAAATAAGTTTGAAATGGATTAAAGTCCTGGGATGCCTGGGTGGCTCAGTCAGGCTCCTGGGATCAAGTCCCACATCGGGCTCCTTGCTCGGCAGGAAGCCTGCTTCTCCCTCTGCCGCTCTCCCTGCTTGTGCTCTTTCTCTCTCTCTGACAAATAAATAAATAAAATCTTAAAAAAAAAAAAAAAAGTCCTGAATGTGATATCTGAAGCCATAAAAATCCTAGAAGAGAGTGCAGACAGTAATTTCTTTGAAATTAGTTGTAGCAACTTTTTGCTAGATAGGTCTCCTGAGGCGAGGGAAACAAAAGTAAAATTAAACTATTGGGGGAAAAATAAACTATTAGACTTCATCAAGATAAAAAGCTTCTGCACAACCAAGGAAACAATTAATAAAACTAAAAGGCAGCCTATGGAATGGGAGAAGATAGTGCAAATGACATACCCAATAAAAGGTTTGTATCCAAAATATATAAAGAACTTATAAAACTCAATATCCAAAAAGCAAATAATCCAATTAAAAATGTGCAGAAGACATGAACAGACATTTCTCCATAGAAGACACACAGATGGCCAACAGACACATGAAAAAGTGCTCATCATCACTCATCTTCAGGGAAATGCAAATCAAAATCACAATGCGATGTCACCTCACACCTGTCAGAATGGCTAAAATCAACAACACAAGAAACAAAAGTGTTGACGAGGATGTGGTAAAAGAGGAACCCTCTTGCATGGCTGGTGGGAATGCAAACTGGTGCAGCCACTCTGAAAAACAGTATGGAGTTTCCTCAAAATGTTAAAAATAGAATGACCTTACAATCCAGCAATTGCACTACTAGGTATTTATCCAAAGAATACAAAAATACTAATTCAAATTGATTTATACACCCGAATGTTTATCGCAGCATTATTTACAAGAGCCAAATGATGGAAAGAGCCCAAATATCCATTGACTGATGAATGGATAAGGAAGAAGCGGTATGTACACATACAATGGAATATTATTCAGCTGTAAAAGTAATGACATCTTCCCATTTGCAACAACATGGATGGAGCTTGAGAGTATTATGCTAAGCGAAATAAATCAGTCAGAGAAAGACAAAAAAAGTATGATATCACTCATATGTGGAATTTAAGACACAAAACAAATGAGCAAAGGGGGGGGAAAGAGAGAGATAAACCAAGAGATAGTCTTTTAACAATAGAGAACAAGCTGAGCCTGACCAGAGGGGAGGTGAGTGGGTAGATGGGAGAAATATATGATGGGCATTAAGGAGTGCACTTATCCTGATGAACACTGGGTGATTAAAACAAAACTTAAAAAAAAAAAAAAGAAAGAAAGAAACTTGTTACTTTTGGTAACAGAAAGTCACTGGGATTATTGAGCAATTACTTTTTGCAACTAGAAAAACATTTTTCTCATACAAAACATATAAAGATTTTGAAAGGTAAAGAAAGGTTTAAGCAACAAAATCAAACTTACACTTAATCTCACTAGTAAAAGATGGCCTCTGATGATATTTGGCTGAATTTATATTTGCTTATAAATTTTAACTTAACATTATACTGTAAATATTCTCCACAGCATTAAGTAGCATTTAAAAATGATTTTAATGGATAGTCAATTTTCCATTTTATAAATTTACTTATTTATTTAGTCTTCTTTTAGTAAATCTTAATTTATTTTTCAGTTTTTCATTTTTATAAATAATACTGGGATGAAAATCTCTGCACTTAATCCTGTTAACATTCCTTCTTTTGTAGAGAGGAGTTATGTATATCCTAGCTCCCTTATTAAGGCATGAATTCATTTCTATCAAATGTGTTTACCAAGAAAAATTAACTGTTTACATAATCAACATCTTTCTAAAGAAAAGTAGATTTTTGCTTTCCTTCGAAAAGGAAAATTTTGAGCAAGAAAATAAAAATTATACTTAATTCTGTCACCCTGAGATAACTAATATTAGTGATTTGATGTGTTTCCATATACAAATGTCTTTTTTACTCAACATAAAAAACAACATTAAAATAGAATTAAGTAGACTCTAGAAATAGCATTTAATGTATTCCATACCGTTTATTTAACATGACAGCAAATTTTATCCTCTGCTCTGAGTAACTAAGAAGTCTAAAAACGGTTCTGTCTATAGCTACATGAGCATAATAATTGCTACAATCCTTCACTCCCTTTTCTTTGTTCCTACTATATTTTTCATCCTAATTTTCATTCACTGGTTTATATTTCTCACTACACTATGAAATTTTTGAGTGGAGTTACTATAGTTTATTTATTGTTTAAATAGTACCCAACAAGTAAGAGTGTCTTGAATAAAAATAAATAAAGCAAAACCAAACAAACAAAACATTTGTCTTTGCTCATATGTGACTCCACAAATTTGTTGTATAAAATGGTGAAATTAATTTCATATTAGATTAGCACAACACATTATAGTTAAACAACAATTAAAATAGTATTTAAGAAACCTGAAATGATTTAAATTAACCTAGAAACACAGCATATTTTAAATTAAAAACAAATCTTTGAACACATTAGCTTCTTTCATGAAGATTTCATACAAATAAAAATAAAAATTGAAACCTTAAATCATATTGTTAAAGGCTATACTAAGGCCAATAAAATTAAAGGCTTTTTTTTTAAAAGTAAAACAAATAGCTATTAGAGTTTTTCATCCAAAGCCACAAAAATGAAGGTTTTTTTCAACTATGTAATGATAATATTTGTACCACTCTATGATATAATAATTTCTTTTTTTATTATTATTATGTTATGTTAATCACCATACATTACATCATTAGTTTTTGATGTAGTGTTCCATGATTCATTGTTTGCGCATAACACCCAGTGCTCCATTCAGTATGTGCCCTCTTTAATACCCATCACCAGGCTAACCCACGCCCCTGAAACCTCAGTTTGTTTCTCAGAGTCCATAGTCTCTCATGGTTCGTCTCCCCCTCCGATTTGCCTCCTTCATTCTTCCCCTTCTGCTAATCTTCTTCTTCTTCTTTTTTTTAAACGAAGTATATCATTTCATGAAAACAGTTAACAATCATGTCTTTAAAAATTATTGTTGGTACAATGGACCAATACAATTCCTGCTGTGTCCAACTACACACATTCATTTGGAGTTACAGAGCTTTGAGATAACCTTGTAGTAGTTATGGGGAATGGTGAGTGTGCTAATGTTGTTTAAGTCTGGAAGTGTGTTGGAGGGACACAAATTCATAAAGGCTCATGAAGAAAAAATAGTCATAATATGTATTCTTTGGAACCCTTCCTCTCTTAATTAATTTTATTTCCTATTACTTTCCCTAGACCTTCGAGGTGACTCTTCCACCATCCCCACGAATTATCTAAGAAAGCTGTAGAAATATATTTTAAATATAAAGAGTTGTATGTGAAAATTATTAAGTTGTATATTATTTGTATAGAAATAGCTGTTGGTATATAAGAAAAAATAATTTCTATAACTGAAACTAATTTACATCCAAATTCCCTTTCTGATTTGAACAGAAATTTAAGGTCACTTCTCTTCAGGGTTTTTTGGTTAATAATCTTGATTTCACTCCCCTCTTTCTCTCTGGGTCTCAGGATTTCCAGATCCCTCTACAGTGCATGGTATCAATGTGACGAGGGCTGGGACACAGGACAAGACATCCTAGAACTCTTCTTAATTTGGACAAATTTCTGGGCAGTTTAAATAATGCAATTCATTTTTACTGGGTCTATGTTTTTTTTTTCTCATCTCCGTAACTTTTTCAGGGCTTCTTGTTTATCCTGAACCCCTTCAGAACCATTGTATGACACAGAAAAAAATTCTGCATTTTTTTAAAACCACCCTGGGACAGCAAAAATTTCTGTGAACTTGTTTTGGTCTTTTTCAGCCTGAATACACTGTGCATTCATTTCTATTGTCGGTTGCCCAAGATGACTTCACAAACAGTAAATCTTGCCTTTCCAGTGTCCACTCCAGAAATCAAGAACACATTCCTCTGCGATTTCTCAAGCTTCTCTGAAACTGCCTCCTCATCTTCTCAGGATTCAGACTCCAATGGAGGCAGGGCCAGCTCCTTTCTCCAAGACTCACTCAACAGTTATTTGCTTTCTTCTTATCTTTACCTTTTTTAATTTGACTTGACATCTCATTTTTTAAATGAAGTATAATTAATATACACTGTTCTATTATCTTGAGATGTACATTACAATGTTTGAACAGGTCTATACATTACTCGGTGTCCATCAGGATAAGGGTGTGGTTAATCCCCTTTATCTGTTTCACCCTTCCTCCCACCTACCCACCCCCTGCTTTCATTTTGATAGAACCGCTGGAGTTGGGATTGTGTTTTACCTGTCTTGGATTCTCCCATCCATATTTTTAAGGTACAAACCTTATTC
The DNA here is from genome assembly GCF_029215605.1 of Mirounga angustirostris. Classification (NCBI taxonomy): domain Eukaryota; kingdom Metazoa; phylum Chordata; class Mammalia; order Carnivora; family Phocidae; genus Mirounga; species Mirounga angustirostris. The sequence continues at coordinate 20,029,623 of NW_026991711.1, read as the reverse complement.
ATAGAATATATTAAGGCTTAGCTGAGCTTTGGATATAACATTTTTCTTCTAAAATTTTGTCACAGCCGTAAGTTTCAAGGAATTATTTTGAAGCTTAAAATATATGAAACGATTTCTTGGTTTTGTTTTCTCTTATTCTTTTTCTTGAGGTAAGGAATGCCACTGATAATATATATATAAAAAAGGAAACAAGTTATCAGAAACAAAAACCATATCTGTTAATTAATGAAACTGTTATTACTGAATAATAGAATTAGCAAGTAATACCCTATGTGACATAAATTGACCCCTCTAAGTCCCTTAGAATGATATCTCGGAAGTGTATTCATTAGCCTTGGGCTCCTCAGGCATGCCCAGGAGGCAGACAAGTGCTCCTTGAGAAAGCAGGCTCTTATAGAGAATTCAAAGAGAATAGTGGCAATTCTAGTCAAAGTCAGCAATAACCACACAATAAAATGCCTCAAGTTCTGGAAATTTTTTTTTTTTTTTTTTTTTTCCTGGGAACAACTGTCTGGCTCCAGATGATAGGATAGATGTTTATAGTTCAGGACCACCTCTGAAGGACTCTGCTCTCTCACAAACCTAATCTAGGTCCCGAAAGAATCTGTGAAGCTGGCTCTTACCCAGGGTGCATAGCTGCAGTCACAGAGAGAGGGTTCAAAGAGAACAAGGGAGATTTACCAAGTCGTTCCATAGCTGTGCCAATCTTGTATTCTAATGTGTTGCATTCAGTTAAACCACGTCAAAAAATATTTCCCTAGACTTTCAGAAACTAAGGGGTCAAAATTTAAAAATAGATAAGAAAACACTACATGTGTTTTATTTTATTTATTATGGTCAAAGAAAATTTTCCAGGCATTTATCATTATCTGAGTAATGGAAAAATTTTAAAATATTCAGGGTGAATTTAAAGACATTGAAGAATAGAAAATGTACTTGCTGCCGTGCCGTATTCAAAAGACAATTTGGACAGATAATCCCAGCTTTATACTTGTCCAGACTTGACTGTTTTAAATGAAATAAAGAATATGGGAAGAATCATAGTTAAGGGAGACCAGGACAGGACTGACAGTTGCTCATTGTGAGCATGTTCATGGTCATGGTACCTTTTAAAGTAAATGGTACATTTTAAAGGAAATATGTTGACATGACCCGATGTCATGTTCATGGAACACATTAAAGAAAGCAGTGTTGAAACAAGTCCATGATACATAGAGAAGACAGGTGTCAGGGAGTGGTATTTTTACATGCTCCTTTTCACACCAACCGGAAACTTCAAATTATACTCAGTTATGCTCCACACTCTGATGTTAGAAATTGGGGCTTCCCCTGGGATAAACTAATCCACTTCAAACCCAAAAATCTGTATTAAGGCTTTACTTTCTGTTGAATATGTAAATATGGTCTAGGAAGTTTGACTTCTTGCTCAACAATTTCAAGATTCACTAACAGAATTACAAAGCTTTGGTGCTCACAATTCTGCTTAGGGCTAAGTTTGTTTCTGTTTGGTGAAATATAGAAGGGCACTAACTTTCCTAAGAACCACGACAATTATAACATCACACTTGAGTTTCCATAACGTGAGAAATGGTAATGAGAGCCCTACGACAAAACAATAGTTTAGTAAGAATCAAACTAGGTCTTTCTGGAGTTTCATCATTATATGTATTAATAGCTGTCTTATTCTGTGGGTGTCCTAATTACAGAGTAGTTCAGAGCTCTTTCATGGTGTTACACTGGGCCCCACAGACTGTAACCCAGTTTGTATTCTCACATATGTGATGTAATATATGGCTCACCAATAGCTCATCAAACTCCCTGTCCTTAAGAAAATGGTGCAAGGTTACTACCAAGTATCCTATTGTTGACCTACTATGAGACCAAAGAGAGAAGGCAGGAATTATCATAGCTGCAAAACTAGGATGTATAACCCAGTCCTTATTAACACTGCTTCCCAGGTCACAGCAAATCGCCAACTAAATGATAAGGTTCTGATCACTGGCATGTCAGTAACTGAAATATCATGTCCAACATTAAAATAAGTAAAAAGGACAATGACTTTTTAACTCACCCTCTAAAAGTTACAGGGATGGCAAAACAATAGAATGGCTTGCTTAAAATTTTAATCCCTGTCTTGACTGAAAGAATTTTTGATGGTCTGGTGGAGGCTTTGTATTATGCAAAACCTTCTTTAAGAACAGGGCGTTTAATGGATCTGTCTCATTCATTACATTCCCCCATGTGGAAAATAGGATCCCACAATCTCTTAATTCAGATTGTACCTTAAAAAAAAAATCTCTACCTCCAAAAGATGGAAATTATGGCTTCAACACTAGTCATTGTCATTTCAATGGAAGAAACACAGGAGCTTTGGCTGGATAAAAATTATATAAGAGGGTAAAAACATGAAAGAAGTCTGAGGAAACAGAAACGGTGACAGTTTTTTATTAGTAAAACAATCTCTGTTTTATATTAATGTCCTTGAGACTCCTTGGGAATCAACATTATTTTGGACTTTCACTCTATTCAGGCACCACCATAAAATCAATGTGTCATCTTTGGTGCTTTAGTGAAGAAAAGCAATGGATCAATTGCCCCGGAGCCAAAACAAACTTGGAAAGTGGTGGAGATCAAACAGACACTATCTTTATGGTACAAATATGAAGGTAGAAAACAAAGCTTGAGTGCTTTTGAGCCATTAAAACTGAAGTCTAGTAACTCCCGGCAAAAATCACACTTGAGAAGGTGATTTTCCCTTTCCTGGAAGCTGGAGATGGGAGTTGAGTCTTGTCAGACTGCTTTCTAGGACCATTACCAGTAGCATGACCTTAATGAAGTTCAAAACATTTTCCATACATTGATAGGAAAGGAGACAACTCCAAGTGAATCCAGCCATCAAATGTATATCCACACTTGTACTAAAATTGGTTGAAAATTGGTCCAACCTACCAGAAATTAAATGGGATATGTGATGTCTTGAGAGTTTGGTGTATTTTTCACTCTCTCTAGACTACAGTCATTTAAGCTTTAAGACCTAGATCACATAGACTCCAGAAAAGGAGATATTTTATTGAAAGCTTGTTATTATTTACAGTGGAGGGAAAATTTGAAATTTTACTCTAAATATCACTGGACAATTAACAGTCAAACTTTAGTCTCATGAAACCAGCTCAGTGCCAACTGTCTTACTAGAGCTTATTAGGAGTTGTTCACTCCTGCGTGGGGGAGCTCATGGTTCATAATCTGATTTATACATTCATGTTGATGTTATCTGGCTCACTTACCTTTTTTGAATAACAAAGGCCATGAGAAAAAAAAAAACAAAAAAACAAAGCATATTTCTCAGCTGGGAGAAGGGGAAGAGAAAAACACCACACCTGGTGGATACAGATGCAATGTGAATCTTTATGAGTGGAAACATTTCTATTTAAATTATCTTTCAAAATTGATATATTAATACTCTCTAACCAAATGCTGAAGTTATGTTGAGCTCTCATTCCTGGAAGAAAAGTAACAGGCTAGAAAAAAAAAATACAAAAAATATGCAAAAAAGGAACATGGGACTGAATATTCTATTGGGAGACAGAGGTAGCTGGTGCCTCAGTGCCCACAAGGCACAGACATAAGGAAGCCTGTCCTCAGAGGTATGTTATGGCAGACTTCAAATACAAGCTATCTGTCCAAAAACTGAATGCTGAGAAATTTGAAGTACTTTTACTTCTAGTTCTGCCAAAATGGATAACCATGAATATGCTTTTTTTTCCTAATTGAAAAGTAGTAAATACCCAATATAATAAAGGTGAAAGAATTAATGCATAACTGAAGGAACTAAGGGAAACCCACAGATGAGAAGTAAAATGTCATAAGCTTATAAACAAATGTGGGAAGCACTGGGAGTGGAATCATTGGATTTTGTAATGGTGAGGGTCTTGGGTATTTATGATTATGAGGAAATCGGAGATAATACTAAATCCTGTAAATACTATGCATCTTGAAGATGGAACTGAGGCTTTCTACAGGGACTATAAAAGAGAGAATGAAGAAATTTCTGGGTATAAGCACAGTGATATGAAACCCAGGCTTGTTTAAACAGGTGAAAAGGAGTGAGAAATTCAGGCTTCCAGTTATGGATTGAAGAAGTCACGGGAATAAAAGTCACAGTGTAGGGAATATAGTCAATGATGTTGTAATAGCATTGTATGGTGACAGATGGTAGCTACACTTGAGTTGAGCATAGCATAATCTATAAAGAAGTTGAATCACTATGTTGTACACCTGAAGCTAACGGAACATTGTATGGCAACTACACTCAAAAAAACAATTAAAAAAAAAAAAAAAACAGCTTTGCTTGAGCTTGGACTTTGGGGAAAGACTAAATATCTCCCCGGAGATAACAATATCTTGAGTATGTGCTTTGCAACTGCTTACAGTTTGAAGTTGTATATGCTACAGTGTGTGTCACTTGAGAAATTAGCGTAGAAAACAGTGGTCTGTCTCCAAGGAGAAACACAAAATGTTATGGAGAGACTATCTCACAACTCAGGCAGCATGGGCTGAATACAGACCTAAGAAATATCCCCACCATAAATTCGCTCAGAATTAAAAAGTTAAAATTCATGAGGAAACAATTAACTATGAGTGACAATCAGCAAATACTTTTAGTGGAATGAGTCACACTTGAACTACTTGAGATAACAGAAAATAGAAAATTTATTTGAAAAAGAAAACAAAAAACAAGTTTACAACAATAAAAGATACACATAAAAACATTCAAGAGAAAGATCAAGGTTTATGAAAAAAAAAGTCAAATTTGAAAATAATAACCAAATGGAATTTCTGGGTGTAAAAAATATACATTAAACTAAAAAAAAATTAATGGGCAGAGTAAATATCGGATTAAACAAAGCTAAATGTAAAATCCATAAACTGAAAGATAATTTAGAAACATGTCAAAAGGTATAGCTGAGAAAGATGAAGAGTTGCAAATTATGAATGCAAGATTAAGATATATTCAAAATATGTCTAAAATAATTTCAGGTAGAAAGAATAAAGAAAAAATTTCACTATTCAGAATTATAATGACTAAGGATTATAAAAACATAATGCTTCAAGAAGCAGAAAATAATACCATGAGATGATAAAATAAATGCAAATGATGTTATATCACGATGAAAGTGCACCCCCCACCCCTCAAAAAAATAGAGCACAGAGAAAAATCTTTAAGTTAGTTAGGGGAAAAGACAGATTATACACAAAGAAAGAACTTTTTTTTTTGCATAGCATTAATAAAGGCCAGAGGATATTACCTTATAAGTACTGTGTGAAAATACCTTACAACGAGTAATGGTTGACCCAGATAATTATCAATTCAAGACTAAGGCATAAGGAAAAGAATTTTTGATGCAAAAGACTAAGTTTACATTTGTAGAGTTATAAAATAGCTAATGAATTACATACTCCATTAAGATGTAAATTGAACCCACTAGGAACGATGAGTCAGGGAAAAATTAAACAAATTTTAAAATATTTTGGTAATCTAAATAAATGCTGAATCAAAGTGCAACTCCATAGCAATGGATTGTCAGGCGAATGGAATGATTAGAATAAGGCAATCCATTTTAACGTTTGGATTAAATAGGCAATTCTCCTTTAAAATAAAAACAGAAAGAAACAAAATTGATCAATATTATTAAATAAATTGAATCAGTGTTTTATATTATTTTATTTTTTTAAAGATTTTATTTATTTATTTGTCAGAGAGAGAGAGAGGGAACACAAGCAGGGGGAGTGGGAGAGGGAGAAGCAGGCTTCCAGCTGATCAGGGACCCCAACGTGGGACTGGATCCCAGGACCCTGGGATCATGACCTGAGCTGAAGGCAGATGCTTAACTGACTGAGCCACCCAGGCGTCCTTGGATCAGTGTTTTAAATAAATTTCCAAGAAATTGCCAGAGAGACAAATTCTAAGAAACGTGCAGGAAGAAAAAAATAATACTTGAAAAAGTTCACAGAAGATAAAAGGGTTTCAGCTACCAACAGAAATGCATCGATATCCTAAAAATAATATATTAGCATAAAAATCTAACAATGTATTAAAAACTAAATCATGTACTTGTAGGGCTTGTTCCAAGAATGGAAAACTGAGGTTTATCTTAGCATAGCTTAACATTAAATTTGGTAGAGAAGTAGTTTACCGTATTAACCAATTAAAGGAAAAAAAGTGCTAGAGACAGTAAATATTTATTGAACAACTACTTTGAGCTGTTCCCAGTCATGAGGGAAGAGCAGTGATCAAAACAAACAAAATCTGCATTCTTTTTTTTTTTTTTTTTTAAGATTTATTTGACAGAGAGAGACACAGCGAGAGAGGGAACACAAGCAGGGGGAGTGGGGGAGGGAGAAGCAGGCTTCCCGCAGAGCAGGGAGCCCAATGCGGGGCTCGATCCCAGGACACTGGGATCATGACCTGAGCCGAAGGCAGACACTTAACGACTGAGCCACCCAGGTGCCCCAACAAAATCTGCATTCTTAATGCTTTCTTTCTACTGGAGGAGAGAGTCAGTTAAGCCAATGAATAAAATTCAACATTGTGTTAAGTAAGAGAAAATATAAAAGCAAAGATAAAATGAAATGTACATGTGTAGAAGTGGATGAGGAAAAAACTATAGACCCGCATGCAAAATCACTGTGGAAAGAACAAAAAGAAGTTTTACTTTAAAAAGCACAGAAGACTGAAATATTTAGAAAAATTTGTGAAAAGTTGGGAAATTTCAGTATTGTACTGATGTAAACCCTCCCTACATTGGTCTATAAATTAATGCAAACGTGTAATGTTAGCTGCAGGTTTTTGTAGATGACCTTTATCAGGTTTAGCAATTTCTCTCCTATTCCTAGTTTGCTAATAGTCTTCATCTGGAGTTAATATTGCATTTTTGTACAAGGTTTTTTTCTATTGAGATAATCATGTTTTGTTTTTGCTCTTGATGATGTTGTTGTTATTATGGTAATTTATATTGATTGGTTTTTGCATGTTAAATCAATAGTGCATTTGTGGGGCAAACTTCATGTTTTCATGATGCATTATTTTTTATATGTATTATTGGATTCTATTTGCTAATATTTTGTAGAGAGGCTTTGAATCTATGTTTGTCAGGAATTTTTATTATATTTTTCTTTCCTAGCACAGTTTTTATGTGGGTATGGTTAACTGTCATACTGACATGATGGAATGAGTTAAGAAGTCTTTCCTTTTCTTTAAGTTCCTGCATAAGTTTCTATGGAATTGGTATTCTTTTTTCCTTAAGTCTTTGGTAGAATTCATCAATGAAGCCATTTTAGCCCAGAACATGGAAATGTTTTTAACCATAAATTTAATTTATGTAACAGTTATTAGACTATTCTTTTCACCTGTCTCTCTGTTTAAAACAGCTTTACTGAAATGTGATTTACATATCTTCAGATGAGTCAATTTTAAATGCACAGTTAGTTCAGTATTAGTGTATTTACAGAGCTGGGCAATTATCTCAGTTTAATTTCAAAACATTCCAGGACCCTAAAAAGTAACTGAATTCTCATTATTAGATAATCCCATTTCTTTTCACTAACCCCGGCCCTAACCAACCATTAATGTACTTCTATCTCTGGAGATTTGCCTTTCAGACATTTCATAAAAATGGATTCAAATGACCAGTGGTCCTTTGTGTATAACATTTTTCATTTAACATAAGGATCTTGAGGGTCATCATGTTTTAACATGCGTGAGTCCTTGGCTCTTTTTTATTACTGAATAATATTTCGTTGTATGGGTATACCACTTTTTGTTTATGCATTAAATAGTTGATTGACATTTGGATTGTTTCCACTTTTGAGTATTACAAATAATGTTGCTGTGAAGATTCATATACAGATTTTTGTGTGGGCATGTTTTCATTTCCCTTGGGTATAAACATAGTGATGAAATTTCTGGGTTATATGGTAACTCTATGGTCAACATTTTTCAAAACTGGCCAACTGATTTTCCAAAGCTGCTATATACCATTTTACATTCTTACCAACAATGCAACGGTTCCAGTTTCTCCACATCCTCATCAGTACTATTATTGGTCTGTTATTACAATCATTCTAGTGAGTGTGAAGTGATTTCTCATTGTGGTTTTGGCTTGTACTTCTCTAATAACTAATGACATTGAGCATTTATTAATTTGCTTACTGGCCATCTATATCTTCCTTAGTGTTGAAATTCCTTGTGCATTTTTAAAATTGGTATAGTTATCTTCTTAATTTTCAGTTGTGTGTGTGTTTTTTTTTAAAGATTTTATTTATTTATTTGACAGAGAGAGAGACAGTGAGAGAGGGAACACAAGCAGGGGGAGTGGGAGAGGGAGAAGCAGGCTTCCCGCTGAGCAGGGAGCCCAATGCGGGGCTCAATCCCACAACCCTGGGATCATGACCTGAGCCAAAGGCAGACGCTTGAAGACTGAGCTGCCCAGGCACCCCAGTTGTGTGTTTTTTATATATTCTTTAGTCAAGCCCTGTATCAGATATATGGTTTACAAATATTTTCTTTAGTGTCTGGGGTGTCTTTGTACCATTTAATTATTATTAATTACTCATTATTAATTGGTATTATTTTATTTAGTTAATATTTTTTTATTATTTTTATGTCTTTTTCATATTTTTTTGTTGTTTTTTGTTTTTCAGATATTTTTTGTTAGTGGGTTTTGGTACTTTTGTTTCAAGGAATCTGTCTGCTTTATCTAAGTTGTACAATTGTTAGAAATTATGTTGCTCATAATGATCCCTTTATTCTTACTATCTGTAGAATCTCTAGGGATGATTTTTCTCTCATTCCTGGTAAATTGTATATACTCTTTTTGTTTTTGCTGATCATTCTGTCAATTTTATTGGTCTTCTCAAAGATTCAGGTTATGTTTTTTTTTTTCATTTTCTGTTTTTTTTCCAAATTCTTGGATTTCCTCTAAGATCTGATTACTATGCACATATATATTTTCTTCTGATTACTATGCACATATATATTTTGTTCTTCAGTTATCAGTCTTAAGTTGGAAGCTGAAGTCATTGATTTAGATATTTCCTTATTTCTTATATAGACATTTATAGGTATAAATTTCCGACTACTTAGTGTTTTAGCACTTCTCCCACACATTCTAATATGTCATGTGTTTATTTTCATTTGGTTCAACATATTTACTCATTTCCCTTTCGATCTCTGTTGACCCGCCAGTTATTTAGAAGTAGGTTATTTAGTTTCCATATTTTTGGGTACTTTTCAGATGATTTTCTCTTATTGCTTTCTAATTTACATGTGGTCAGACATCATTTATATGACGTAAATCCTTTTAAATTTATCGAGAATTGACTTATGGTCCAGGATGTGGTCTATCTGCAAAACTGTTTCAAATGTCCTTGAAAATAATATGTATTTTGTTGGTAGTGGGTGAAGTGTTGTTATATATAAATATTATTACTTTGATGGTTAATAAACGTCAAGTCTATACATTTTTGTAGATTTTTCTATTTGTTCTATCAATTATTGAGAGAAGAGTGTTTAAATTCCAATACAATTTGGGATTTCTTCTCAAAATTCTATCAGTTTTTGCATCATGTATTTTTAAGCTCTCTTAATTAGGTGCAAATTGTTTGGGATTATTATGTTATTAATTAATTGACGCCTCTGATTTTAAGGATTTTTTTTTAATATTAAGCTTCTTTTTTTTTAAGATTTTATTTATTTTTTTAGAAAGAGAGAGGAGAGGGGAGAGGAGCAGAGGGAGAGGGACAAGAAAACTCTGCACTGAGCGCAGAGTCCTATGCAGGGCTCAATCCCACGACCCTGAGATCATGACCTGAGCCAAAATCAAGTCAGACTGGGCCACCCAGGCACCCCAAGAAATGGTAATTTTTTTATCTCTACCAATATTCTTTGTTTTTTGAAGCTATTTCATCTGACATAGCTATATTTTGACTAGTGTTAATATATCATAGTATTATTTTACTTTGAAATCTGTGTCATATTTGACATGTATTTCTTGTAAGCAAAGTAAAATTAGATCATTTTTTCTTCCTTCTGGAAATCTGTGTTTAATTAGGGAATTTAATCATTTGCAGTTAATATGATTATTGATACAGTTTTTAATCTTTTACTCTAATTTTGCTATTTTATGATTCTATTCTTTCTTTTGTTGGCTTAATTTGTATAACTCTGTTAGGTAGTGGATATTTTAGGGTTTAGTGGGTACATAGCCTTCGAATTTAAGTGCTTAGAGGTCTCCCCTTAGTTTTCTCATACCTTTCAGCCATGGCCTAGAAACTTTTTCCGGGCAGTGTGCTGGTATCGTTTAAGAGCTCATCTCAGTTGTTTCCTCTTTTTCAGGAATGATTTTTTGTTGTTGCCTGATGCCCCATATCTAAACAAAACAAAACAAAACTATTTTATTTATCTTGTCCATGTTTTTCTTTGAATCAGATGGGAGACTACATGTGGTCCTTCTGAATCTTGGCCAGAAGTAGAAGTCTTTTAACATTTATTGAATGTTTATATCAATCCCTCTAAGTTAGGTACCTTTACAATTTTCATTTTTCTACTAAATCAATGTGGAATAACAACAATTTTGCTTGAAGCATTTATTGCTTTTAATATTGCAAAAAAATTCTATAGATAATACATATACAAACATATGGCCAATATGAAAGTTGGAGAAAATTTAGCTCTTGATGAATACTACATTGACTTCAAACATAGGGTTGGCTAATTTGAATCAATAGTGACAAATGAGCTTCCACTGAAATCATGTAATTGCCAACAGCCTCTTGTCAACAGAAGGAGAGACTGAGGTTGAAAATAAAGTTACATTTTCATTCCTATCCTAGTATCCTCTTCTCTCTATTGACAGGGCCATTCACAGTTTATTTTTTGTTCCACTGAGAAAAAGAGGCCACTAAGTGCCTTCTACTGTAACTCAGAGAAACCAAACTTAAAATGGTTTTATTTCTATGGGTTCTTGCATTTAACGGTTTAAAATAATTTTCAACCTTCTGCCGAAACTTTTAGCACTTGTTTATCTAATTTTTGCTTATGATGCTACCATCCTCTGTAAGCTGTATGACTGAAAGTGTACTATATGTACATTTGGTTTGCAATAAATTTAATTAATTTCACCGTGTTGATGAATTTGCTCTGTTTTAGAGGAGTGAATCTTTGTCCAGCATTGCAAACTGTACTATTTTTCCTTCAGTTCCAATGAGTGATATTCCTTGTCAAATCAGTCCTCTTTGCTAGTGATCATGAAAATATCTTTTCCATTATTTTATGGAATCTCATTGTATCTGTTTTGTGATGTATTTTCTACATTTTGGAGGCCTTTCTCTCTGTTGATTTTTTATTGTTTTTGTTCTCTGTGATTCTTCACATCTGAATAAACAGCTCAAGTATTCCTATTTTATAAGAACCCTACATGAACATTCATTTACCTCTACCATAATATCTTTATACTTTCTTTCTTTTCTTCTTCCTTCCTTCCTTCCTTCCTTCCTTCCTTCCTTCCTTCCTTCCTTCCTTCCTTCCTTCTTTCTTTAGATAGAGTATGAGGGCAACTGGGGGTTGGGGGATGGGGTAGAGGGAGAGGGAGAGAGAATCTTAAGCAGATTCCAGGGAGCCCGATGAGGGGCTCAATCCCATGACCCTGAGATTGTGACCTGAGCCGAAATCATGAGTCAAACGCTCCACTGACTGTGCCACCCAGACACCCCTCTTTATACTTTTCTTTAAATCATAGACTCTGGAGCTCAATTCCTCCCTATGCCCTTATTACTAACTTCCAATTAACTCTTTGGTTCTATATAATCTAAATTCTTGGTGAAACTGCTTGGTTAAAGGAAGCCAACATCTTTCATGTTGCCAAATTTAATAAACTAATTAATCCTATTATTACTAGACACTTCCATTCCATTGAGCACACTGTATGTTCAACCTTGTATGTCCATCCTTTCTCAAACTAGAAGCCTTGGCCTAGTAAATACTGTTTCAAAGGATATTAATACTCCGATTGTGCACAAGTATCATGCTCAAGTAAATTGGAGAAAAATCTAGTAAATAAATTTAGGCAACTTTATCAAGGATAAATAAGGGGGATATAGCATGCACACACTCAAGCGAGTTTCTAAAAATGTGTTTTAAATATATATTATACTTTAATCACAACTTGAGTCATGCAACCTTACTCTCTTGCCCACCCCAGGACTAGTCTTTTGTTTTGTTTTGTTTTATTTCTCTGCATTTTATGTACCTATGTGACTCTAATTCTCTAGAGCTAACCCTTCAGTATTAGTTCTTCTGCTTCCCACTTTTTTTACTCTTCTATAGAGATTCCACATAGTCTTATCATTTCAACATGTTCTTATTTTACAAATACATATCTTTAGCTTTGATGTTCACACTTCAGTAATCTAAACTCAAATATCTATCTGCTTGAAGGATAAGTCATTTGCATGCCTGCAGCCGCATCATACTTAATAATTTTAAAAACCACAATTGTTAAAGTTTTCCCAAAATTTGATCTGCTTTCTTTATTCCCTATCTCTACTAATGGGATCACAAACAACCGAGTAACCCAAACTAGAAAATTGGACATTGTCTGAGATATTGTATATTCTTTTACAACTTACACATTCTACAAGTAATTAATTGCAATATGAAGTCAATATTAGTACTAAAATTGTTCTCAAGAGAGTGTTGGCTAACAAGATGGAAGTCAGTCTTTTGTGATCTAACATGGGAGCGACATTCCCTCAACACTGCCATATTCTACTGATTAGGAGCAAACTATATGAGGAGAGGAGATTATACAAGAGATTATAGGGGTATCTTATAGGCCGTCTGCAAAACATTCCATCAAACATCAGGGTTTCGAGGCAAATACTGTGTTGAAGAATCAATGTTATTTTATTAAGGCTGGTTTGGAAAGTGCATTTTGGACCCAGGGCCAGGGCAGTCTTCCTACTCCACAGCCAGTGAAATGAACCTACTCACTCATTTATACATTTATATATCTGCCCTTTCAGGGCTGGGCCAGGCCAAGTGGGCTTAGAAATAAAAGGGGGGCAGGGATGAACCTCTTGATGACATATAGTTTTGAGAGATATCAGCAAGAGAATGACCTATCAAAGAACTCAGTGATTTTATTCCTCCTTCCATAGGGACGAACAATTTAGCAATAAAGAGAAGGAAGATTCTTTTCCTCATTAGCTGAAAGAAATTTCTTGTTAGAAGGAATTCAAAAAAGTAAGAAAGTGTTTCTTCCTTGACATCTAAAAATCTACATGTGACAACCATATTATCATACAGGCACCATTTTTGTTTTGTGGGATTAGTAGATTAATCTATGGAATTTGTAGCTCTGCACTGAGATCTCATCCTTTCTTGATACCATAAAACATGGAAAATAATAATTCCAGCCTTGGAAAATCAGTGGGTTCAGTTAAACAATTCTCTCTGGCAAATCATCATGTCCTATCAATGCCCAATTTTATATTTGTTAATATTAAACAGAGACACAATCCAGAATGACCCTCTTCCTGCATCAGATGTGGACACTTTCCTGTCAAAAGTGGTTTTATTATTAAACTGTGGACTCAGTTGCTTATGGGTTTTAAAGGCTAATATTTGAGGTGAAAAATTTGCTAACCAGAAGGGGTTTCTCAGAGGTCTTTGCATTGCACCGGAGATCAGCTGCCCCTTCATTTACTTCTTATTTCTCTCTTGTTATATTTTCAAATAAATCCGTATTGATGCAGGAACTTTAACTTCTGTATATGTCAGCAAAAATTTCATTACTTTCAACCAATTGAATTCATAATGATCTTAAGATCACATCTCACTTCAGATCCATTTTTTTTTTTTAAGATTTTATTTATTTGACAGAGAGAAACACAGCGAAAGAGGGAACACAAGCAGGGGGAGTGGGAGAGGGAGAAGCAGGCTTCCCGCAGAGCAGAGAGCCTGATGTGGGGCTCGATCCCAGCACTCTGGGATCATGACCTGAGCCGAAGGCAGACGCTTAACGACTGAGCCACCCAGGCGCCCCAGATCCAATTATTTTATAGGAAGATAGTGATCTGTTATCTAGCTCTCTCACCAATAAAATACAAAGGAATTGATGGAATCATGGAGGTGACATTCAGGTTAGATATAATAAAGAGCTTCCTTATAGATGGGGTGATACCCACCGGGATGTCATTTTAAATTTTCAAATTATTTACCTTGAAATCAATCAGAAATAATATCATGTATTACATTTGAGAAGACACTGAATTTTACTAAGAATCCTGTAGTTATGTTAAGTTTAACATTTTAATTATTTTATAATCTCTATATAGTGAACTATTAACTAATTTATCTGTTTGGCAGTTGCTTTCTTTCACGATTTTTCTCAGCTTACCTGTCACACCTTGCTGTCTGTCTCTCATTACTTGCAGATATTTCGTCTCAAAGTCAACTGCTTCACTTTGCATAGTGAAAGACTACAATGTATTTTAATGTAGTTTTATTGTTGCTTGTTTATTTCCAGCAAGGTGTCAGATTCTCAATTTTAAAATGAATACGTTTAGACAGTCATGTGCCAGATAAACAGTCTGATTCCAGATGGTTTAAAAAACTCAGTAGACATTTTTAAAAAGTCAGATTGCCCTGTGCATCCCACATTGAAAATCTGTTGCTTAATTGATATCAAATATTACAAATGTCCACAAATTAACAACTTATGTGTACATGGTTATAGACAAGAATATATGAATATTTTAGGCAGTATGTTTTCTTAATTTTATTTATTTATTTATTTATTTATTTATTTATTTATTTATTTAAAGATTTTATTTATTTATTTGAGAGAGAGAGAATGAGAGACAGAGAGCATGAGAGGGAGGAGGGTCAGAGGGAGAAGCAGACTCCCTGCCGAGCAGGGAGCCCGATGCGGGACTCGATCCTGCGACTCCAGGATCATGACCTGAGCTGAAGGCAGTCGCTTAACCAACTGAGCCACCCAGGGGCCCCTTCTTAATTTTATTTTTAATTAACTTTAAGCATTACTCTTTGGAGTCAAATATAATCCTGAAAAAACTGTCCAGAAACAATCTGTAGAGTGTGTGTATGTTATTTCTATACAGAAATATCTATTTATATACGTATTTCTATGTTTGCCTGTTTCTATATTAAAATAGATTGACGCATTCATTTTAAGAACTAATCAGTCTCTAAGAAGTCAAGATCAAAACCACTAGAAGAGATCCAGCAAATTCCTGTTTCATCAGTCTAACGATAAATTTGCTTAATGGCACAATTGCCTAAATTTCTATTTTCAAGCACTGTTTTAGGTACTGAAAATATAGAATAAATCAGTAAAGCTTAATAACTCTAAAGAGCTTATATTTTAATGAGGTAGAAAATATAAACAGTAAGTTAAGAAGAATTTTTGGATTGTGATAAATGTTATGAAGGAAATAAATAGAGTGATGTAATGGAAAATTCTGTTGGTGGGAAGGTTAGCCAGGGCTATTAGTCAGGGCCTCAGTGAGAAGATGATATGTAACTGAGGCCTAAAAATAAGACGGGCTGAGCCACATGACAGGAAGGGAAACCAGCATCTAAAGTGTGCATTTGAAGTATGACAAAATGTGCATTGCTTCTGTTGTCAACATGATCAAGGGGCCAAATGGTGACTACTGTTTTGTGAGCAAAGAAGAGAGAGGTTGTAGATAAGACTAAAGTGTGAAGAGGAGAAACCTACAAAATAAGTACATTAATAATATTAGGTAATTCCACATATTTTCTGTGTATCTTTTAGCTTTTAGCAAGTTCAATTCCATAGGACCTTGCAAATCTGCCGTTATGTGATAATCATAATGATTTTTTTTTTTTTTTTTGCCTAGGTTTTAGTTCAAGTAATGAATTGTCCATGGTAAGGTTTGTCTGCCCTGTAAAATGTATGATTACATTTCTGCCATCTCTGGGTGCTTATTGTGTGTCAGTTCTGAGGTAAGCTCCATATTATATTATTTAATCTGCATAATAAAACATATTTAGAAACCTGTCAGTTTTATAATTGAGAAAACAGAGGATAACAGAAGTTACACAAAAAAAAAATGGTCTGCATGATTCTGTAGCATGTACTCTCCCTACTGCAAAGTCACTATTAACATATGACAGTTCTCCTTCTGTCTCCAACCCCTGGATTCCTGGTCTCTATAGGTTGCTGGAATAAGTTACTAGAGAAAGATTTCTGGTATCTAATTTTTGAAATTGTAGGAGACTATTGATTCCCATGCAGTAGCAAAAAATAACTCAAGCCAGGCTCAGAGAAGTTTGTTTTCATAAAAATAAGCATGTATGAAGCACCTCTCCACATTGTACTATTATTGACCACCACCTCTATATTCAATTTATTTTCTATCGTCATAACAATCTAAACCTTACCATAAAAATTTAGATCTCATAATAAGCAGTGAGCACAGATACCCTGGCTTTCCCACTCAAGCCAGTGTATCTGTGCCCACTGCTTATTATGAGATCATCTCCAATGAATGAAATAAACGCCTTCTATTCCACTGAGTTCACTTAGAAGTGGCATCTCTAACATTTTGTGTGGACCTCTTGGGACATTTGATGAATTAGATTTAATTATGCTAAAGTGTAGGGATACATAGTTTCCCAATATCTTATAATTCTTACCCTAAGAAGTACACAGGTTGGGTTCAGTTGGCAAAACAGGACAATAACAACTTAGGTAACCCAAGAGAGGGGTCCAAAGTGGTGGATATAAAAAAGAGAGTCCCAGCAAGCAGTTTTGTGTTTTGAATACATGTTTCAAACTACATTGTTATGTTCCAGTCTTAAAGCATCAGAATATAATATATAAAATTATATTATTTGAACAGTATCAAAAATATAAATAGTCGTGAAGTGAAAATAACAAAGTACTTCCATAATATTCATGAAGAGAGTTTTTGAAAAATATAGAAAAGACATAAATTAGTGAAATGATAACCATGTTTATGGCAGGAAGAATCAGTATGGTAAAGTTTTCATTTCTTTCCAAATATAATCTAGGAAAATAGGGAAATTTCAATCAAAATGCTGAGAGTTTTTCATATAACTTGAAATACTGATTCTAAAACGTATTGGGAAAAGCAGAAGAACAAGAATAATTAATCATGTTTTGAAGATGTACAAGGTTACCGAATTTGCCTTACCAGAAAGCTAGACATATTATCAAAGTACAGTCAGGGAGAAATGTACTATTGATGCAGGAAAAAATAAATAAACCCATGTAGCACACTGGAGACATTATAAACCGGTCCACATATATATTGTAGGTCATTGGGAAAATCATGGAAAAATACAAAAATGGAAAATATGAAATGGAAAAATCATGAAAAAATATTTTCATGAAATAGTGTAGGAAAAATTAGTTGCGTACTTTCAAAAAAGCAATATAATAATTTCTCCAAACACAAAAAATCAGTTACAAGAGAAAAGAATAATGTTAAAATCATAAAGTTAGAATTATCAGGAAAAAGAAAAGAGTATCTGCATGACCAGACAGATTAGTTATGCATTTCTTAAATAACACAAAAAGCAGCACACCTCTAAAAAATGACATTTTTATATTAAAACACAAAACTTCTGGGGCACATGGGTGGCTCAGTCATTAAGTGTCTGCCTTCTGCTCAGGTCATGATCCCAGGTTCTGGGATTGAGCCCTGCATCAGGCTCCCTGCTCTGTGGG
This sequence comes from Mirounga angustirostris, assembly GCF_029215605.1. Taxonomy (NCBI): domain Eukaryota; kingdom Metazoa; phylum Chordata; class Mammalia; order Carnivora; family Phocidae; genus Mirounga; species Mirounga angustirostris. The sequence goes on along the minus strand of NW_026991711.1, from coordinate 20,011,825 downwards.
GAGCCTACTTCTCCTTCTCCCTCTGCCCTTACTTGCGTTTCCTCTCTGTCTCTCTCTCACTCTCTGTCAAATAAGTAAATAAAATCTTAAAAAAAAAAAAACCCACAAAACTTCTGTTTATCTAAGGACACCGTAGAAGAAGGAAATGAGCTATTGGCCGAGAGGTATTTGTACACATATAAGCAACACTTATTAGTGACCAGAATGTATAAACAACTTCTACCAATCAGTATCAAAACACTAACAACTCACTACAAAAACTGGCAAAAGTTAAAAATAGGCAGTCAATAGAATAAAAACACAAATGGAAAATAAAAATAATCACTGATGCTCAACTTCATTTGAAACAATCAAATCCAATGAAAACTAGAATGAAATATAATTTCATCTCCATCAGAAACAGAAAACTGAAAAGTCTAACACACGATATCTTGGCAAAGATTCGAAGCAACTGAAACTTTAATACACTGCTGGGGAAAGTATACAACTGTAATTCTTTTGGATAATTGACATTTTTAGTAAAATTAACAATGTATATGACTAAGACTCAGTTTCTCAGATATCTTTAAAAATTGCTAGAATCTACACCAAAAACAAAAGCAAAATGATAGAGCAACAGTGCTTGTATATTTCAAAAAAGAACTCTAAATTTTTATTAGCAGTGATAATGAATGGAGCTATATAATAAACTTGAATGAATCTCAGACATAGTATAATAGAAAAAAATAAATTTACTAAAAAAGAGTGAGGGTAAAGATATAAAAAATAATATTTAAATATTATTATGTATATTTAAATATTGATATGGATAAGTTATAGATAAATTTAGATACAGATGCAGATGGAGGACTGCAAACCAATTGTTAGATGATTATCATGGGTAATGGAATAATAAGTGAGCACTAACTATTTTTCCAGGAATTTTGCATATATTACTTCTTTTACTCTTTACAACTTTCCATTAGATAGATAGCCTTACATTTATTTTGCATATAAGAAAATTGCCCATTATTTTCCATAAGTAATACATTACTGAGTTCTTAATTCTGCTTTGTTCTGAATAGTGTAAACTGAGATAGAAACTCCTGCCGTTTTACAAGCAAAACTGAGAACAAGTTGTCAGCTCCAAAATGTATTTGCTCTTGGAAGATAAGACTGTGAATCAACTGAAATAGATGTTTCATCAAGATTACAGCTTGACCATCAAAGCTCCCTCTCCTCTTGTTTCTACAAATCCAAAGCTAGCATGTCGTAACATCAACCCAGTACTAACCAGTTGCCCACCTTCCAATACAACTGTAAAAGCACTCAGTCTCTTAGTGTTCTCCTTCTAGTATCTTCCTTACTGCAGTGGTTTAAATAACAGCTTTAAATGATGAACAGATTGGTTTGGTTTGTTTTGGAAAGGGTCAGCTGGCAGTCCAGGATACCTATTCTAGGTTTTATTTCTAGAAACTAAAGCACAGGTGATTTTAAAATTTCTTAGTATTCTTCTAACTTTCTCTCCCTTTTGGTTATCTCACAAAATATTTTCTCGGTTGTTGAAGTAATTTTTTAAATAAATTAAAACTGAGACTGAGTTTTAGTGAAGGAATTCTTTCCGAGTCTTCGTGCAACCAAAATTTAATTAGTGGTAATGATGACGTTGTTGCTACTTTGTGTCCTTTGTGGCTATATTCATATAGAACATGCTAACTAAAAATTATATCCATAGTATTAGAAGGCGGGGATGTTGGTACAGGATGAAAAAAATGCTGAAAAGAGCTGGGTTTTTGGAGAGGACATATTTTCTTGGTCTTCTACTTGAAAAATACTCTATGAAACACATGTATTTTATCAATTTGGATTCACCCAATTTGATTTGTTATTTATGTACACTGTGCCTGAATTTTGCTCCTTTTTAGTCCCTTCATTTCATAACATCTCCCTGCCGATTTGTGTGGTACCAGGTTTGAGGAAAGGTGAGGACACAATCACTGGATGAAGAAATGCGAAATATTTTTCAGATTTATCACTTGGTAATGAACATGTGGAGCACTATGATACAAAATGGATGTTGAGGGTTATTTGAAAGGATGTGAGGAGTTGGGAGGGAACACACCCTCCAAAGGCTGATCCTTGGGTGTCTTCTCTATCACAGATTAAAAGGTATTCTCTCAGTTTCCAGGACACTCACTTCTGTTATACTGCCCATGATGCTACCCTATGAATCTAGTAATTTTACTGTGGGGAGAATCCCTATTTTCCTTGATTATCATGTGACAAAACTTCCATAGTAATCATTCCTTATCAAAACTCTCATTTCAAAAATTTTCCGCATGTCTTCATCTGCAACCAAATGTTCTGCATGTCTGTTCACTCTGCAACCTTTTATGTGTACTGCTACTACTTTCAGCCCATGAACTTTTTCAAGGAACAATCAGTCTACATCCCAGGCTTTCCCTCAACCAGTCAAGTAAATCCTATTTATTCACTTAAATTTTAATCTTTCTTAAGATGAAAAAGTGTGGTCAGCATTTCCTTGCTTCCAAATATCATTCCAAATTGTTCCATCCTCTTTTAAATTTTAATAGCTCCCATTACTCCAAAAAGAATATTACTTTGAGATTCATGCTCCCTCACTAAACTATCTTCTATCACTTGCCATTGTCATTACGTAGGTAGATGGATGTCCTCCATAAATGTGAGAGTGGCTTGCCAAATACTAACTAAATCTTGACACATTAATTCCAAGGTGTAAAATCAAGAACTATGTCTCACCTTTTTGTCTGAGGACTACCTCTGTGAGGTTAAGCGTGAGGAATTTCATCATATATAACAATGAGAAGACATAATTTCCATGTTTAGCAAACATGCCTTGAAAAACCCATTGTATTAAACCTAATAGTGGAAATTGAGTTATATATAGGATTTCATAAGCCTTAGTTTAGAAGTTCATGACCACAGAACCCTGTCTATGTAGCTTGCATCTGAAATGACACTTGCAGAATACCATAGATAGATTACGGTAGCAGGAATAAATTGGATTGATTTAAAAGGATAAATTAATACATGGGTGGTTCTGATGGAATTTTCCTCTGTATTTCAGTGAGCTATAAAATATAAAACATTATTCGTTGGCCAAACCATGGGAAAACATGAATAATTTTGATAAATGTAAATGTAGAAGACACATTATTTCAAACAGAGGTAATTGTAGGAAAAATGCATAAGGAAGGGAAAGCATGAAACATGTTTATTTTCACAAAAGTTATAAATAGTGAGTGGACTCTGTGAGTGGAAAGTGGTTTGGATCATATTTTGAAACACTGAAGTGATTTTTGTTTGTTTGTTTTTTTCTTAATTGGATCACAGTATTTTGAACAGAGATGTGTTTTAGGGAGATAAACCTTTCAGTGAAACTCCAAAGGATGAATCAGAGCAGAATAAAACAACTGGTGTTGGCAAGCCAATTATCAAGCCTTTACAAGAGTCAAAGTGAGAGGTACAGAAAAGCTGATTTAGGAGGGTGACAATGAGGAAGGAAAAAAGAAAGAAAGGGCATACAGGGAACCAAACAATTGAATAACTGGTAAGTGATTAGAAGAGTATAAAAAAGGTGTGGTTTTATTTTTAACTGAAAAAATGTAAAGTCATTTAGCAAAGATTTTCATGTTTAGGTCACAGTCGTACCATTCATTGTGATATGTTGGTATTTAGATGACAATGTGCTCATTTAGGTAAAACTATTTGCAAATTAAAGATATAATCTGAGAGTAGCCTGATCTATTTAAACGAAGCATCATGATGACCAGCACATGTACAAAACAGTATCTGCCTGAAGCAAGAGATTGTCAGCTCAGGTCACAGACAAAACCACTTAATTCACACAAGTACACTGTTTCCTAAAATATACCCATTTTTCTCATTTGACAGCATGAGGCTTAATTTCCCTTATTCCCCTGTACTATTACTGGACAGCTGAAAAGATTGATTTTGAACATTAGCAATTTTCCTTGGTCATTGTTTTAAATATAACTTGAAATTTAGTTATCTTGTATCCTCTTTGGATAACAACTCCAGCTAACCTTAGCCTGACATTCCACAAGTAGGAAGAACCAAACCGCAACCTGAATGTCTAATTCCTCTCTCCCAATCCCTCTCTCATTTTAGCTCCCAATCCGATCAGCTTTCAAAAACAGAGAATGGGACACTGGAGAGGAGATTAAGAGTACTTAGGTCTAAAATATTAATATATTTAAAAACTCTCCCACAGAAGAAATTACTGACACTGATTCATATAGACCACTGTTATGCATCGAGTTATGTCCCTCCCAAAGAATACATAGAAGTTCTAAAACCAGGCACCTGTGACTGGGAGCTTATTTGGAAATAGGATCTTTGTAGATGCCGTCAAGTTAAGATGAGGTCATACTAGTTTAGGGGAAGCCCTACTCCACTGATTATTGTCCTTATAATGAAAGGAAAATCTGTACACAGACACACAGATGAGAAAGCCATGTGAAGATGGAGCAGACACTGAGTCACCCATCTACAAGCCAAGGAATGGCAAGGTTTGCTGGCAACCACCAGAAGCTGAAAGTGGTAAGGATGTTACTCCCCTAGAGTTTTTAAAGAAAGTATGGTCCTACCAACAACTTGATTAGAGATTTCTAGGCTTCTGTGAGAGGATAAATTTCTATTGTTTTAAGCCAGCCAGTGTGCGGCGCTTTGTTAGGCAGCCCTAGGAATCTAATACAACCACTGAGTAGCATTTGTAGCATCCTCATATATGTACATATATATGCACCATGTTTTCACCACCAAGTATTCTGTAGGATCACAGTTCTTTTAATCTCTCCCATTTTTATTGTGATGTCTCATTTAGTACAATATGTGTTCTTATTTGTTCATTTCTGTACATTTCAAGCCTGGTATTTTTTTTCTTTTTTTGTATACTATTTTTTAAATTGAGTGTTGTGATTCTAATAACTTAGTGAATTTCAAATAAGGTCAAGAGACTATATATATATACACATATGTATATGATGTAAATAATGTTTTTATGACTGCTACCACAACCACATATTGTGAATGGAGTGACGTGGACTTGTAACAGGTCTATGTCTCTTCCCTACCTTTTATAAAAAGAACGGAACTGTAACATGACTTCCACATTCTGAAAAAGATGATAGATAGATGATGATGATGATGATGATGATGATAGAGAGATAAGGTGATTGTTTCTGCAAGACAAAATGAAATTTTATTTTTATAGTTCAGGTATAAGTAGGAGATGGGCAGATACTGTGATATTTTCATATCAGAAATGTTCAATAAAACAAATCAAAAGGATGTTGAGAAACTTGCTATATACTTGCCATATACGTGCTATAAAACAGGCAAATTGTTTTAGTTTCTTTAGAACATAAAGGAATCGCTTCTCGGCCTTTTGGCTAAGATCAAGTGTAGAACATAAAGGAAATAGATCTTCTGATAATCACTTTATTTGTAACAGTTTCTTCAACTCAAATATTTAAGGACATAAAGTGAATAAGTGATGTGCTGATTCATCACTTGAATCAGCACATCTTGAATCACTTTCTCACTGAAATTCTCATTCAAATTCAATGAATATTTGTTGTTTGCTGTATCCTAAGCATATTCCACATGTTTAGAATATATAAAGGAACAAAATATACATAAAAGTATCTGCCAATGGCAATAAGCAATATAGAGAATCAATAAATATATTATAGAAAAATTAAGATGGTTGGTTAAACATTCTATGAAATATACAGAACAGAATAACTGGGATTTTCAAATCTAGGTAGCATTGAGTTTTAAATAGGGGTGGCAAGATAGTTTTCACTGAGAATATGACAGTTGCAGAAAGTCTCTATCAGGCACATGGTAAGACCTAAATGAAGTAAAAGATGCACTTTATTTTTTAAGATCCTAAATGGTAAAGAAAGGTTTGGGACCATTTGAAAATGTGTTAAGCTGTCAAATATGAAGATATAAATCAGTATTTTGGGGGAAGGCATTGAATCTATCTCTAGGAGTACTATTTCGTATACAGAATTAAAGCATTAGGCACAGTTTTATGAGGTACATGGAAAATGAATTACTTCACAAGTGATCACATTCCCTTTGAGGTATTTGAATACAGAATTTAATTAAAAGGTATCACAATTAGATAATAGTCTCTGCCACTGAACTGATTATCATGCAAAAGATACAGACATTCCATTCCCTCTGAAAGAAAATTTTCTCACTGAACTGCATAATTTCAGCCATTTTATCCTCAAGCTTCCAACATTCTCACAAATGAAGTAAATGATAGAGGTAAAGGAGGGTTTTAATGCTGAATGGGCTTCATAATTAAAAAAAAAAAAAAACAACCCACAGTGCATTAAAATATATTGAAAATCAAGTTTCAGATAAAAATATGTAAATGTCCTCTGCCACAATGATCATTAAAAAATCATTTAAAAATTCCTAATTTTTAAGGAAATTAGGTGTTAGGGACATACGTAGGATTAAGTCAAGCAATTCATCTTAACACGTCTACATCTCAGTAGAGTATGGATTTTGCTGAATATATAAACCATGTAGCCAAAAATATAACTGCCTAGAGTATCTAAAAGACAAAAACAGCAAATACCTCATAAAAAATCAATATTTTATGTGTGTATAACTAATTGACTTAATAAACAACTTTGCAACATAGTCCAGGTGGTTTAGTTTGTTTCTTCACCCCTCTCTTTCCTTAAAGATTGCTCACATTAATTTATTATATTAAGTAAACCTTTATTTAATTCATTAATTGTAACACTGAGGGCTTAAACAATTAAGGCAAGTCTCTTTATAGTAAATGATTTTTTACCAAGCATGAAATCTACTGTTGACACGTATACATTTTTATGAAGTCCACATTAGGGTTTGGAGAAATTTGGCTATTAAACTCCACAGGTTTGAATACAAAGTTGTATCTTTATTTGAGTCCTCCCTTTCTTCCTTCCTACCCTCCCTCCTTCCTTCCTTCCTTTCTGAGATATGACCATAATCACTGATTTTAGTAAGTTACATTTGGGAGAAGTCCATAAGGGTCTTCTGAATCCTTTTTTATCCGTAAAATTTGAACTGGACATTAGGAATATTTTGGGAGTGTAGATAGCTATCTAACAGGATGGGTGTTCTGCCACCCTCAACAACTTATTGTGAAATTCAATAATATATGAAAATATTTTGTACATTTTAGTGGAAAATATTACTTAATCTCTTTTTTTTTCTACTAGGCTCTTCTACCACAATAATTTACTATATGATATGAATTTTTCTAAATTGATTCTTTTTCTTTTGCATGCAACTTGCTCTTTACTCTTTAATATATCTTTCATTTCCCTTAAGCATGTTCTGTGCAAATAATATAGATTCTCAATTTTTTTCCTGTTTTATGTCTGAAGTTAGTGTTAATAGATAGACATCTGTGTGTGTGTGTGTGTGTCTCTGTCTCTCTCTCTCTGTGTGCATGTATGTGTGTGTATGTGTGTGTATGTGTGTGTGTGTGGAGATGAGTGGGTGTGTGTATGTGTGTCTTGTATTGCAAAAGATAAGGCAGTGGCTATGTTTACAGTTTACTCATGTGTATCTCATAAACCCAACTTAACTAAAAGTCATGGCAAATTAACTGATCAGAAGAGTAGGTTAAATAATGCCAATTTCTACACTGAGAAAGTAAAATATAACATGATGAAAATATAGGAAAACTTAGGTGACCTATATAATTTTGGAAAATTCAGCCTGTTTTCAGCCCGTTAAAACCAATTTATCTTAGGTAAGAGATATGAAAAAGAGACACTAATATTTTGAAAATAACATTTAAAAGGCAATTTTGGTATATAGAATTTTAAAATGCAACTGGCTGTTAAAAGTATATTTCACAAACAAGTATGCCATGTTTTTTCTATATTAGGCTTTTCCTCTCCCAAATAAAAATGTTCCTTATAACGAAGAATATCACAATGTTGTAAGGTGCTTATCAGTTAAATCCCATTTTATTAACCCGCCCTATTTAATAATGGTCTTAATGAGTTATGCTGAATTTGTTCAAACCATCAACTATTGAAATCTTTTCCAGAAAAACATATGGAATATATTACACTTTGAAACGTCATGAATTACATGAAACACACTCTTTTCAGGTAATTCATATTATGAAATTTGTTCTGATGATTCTTCTTCATTTTTATTATGTTCTTATGAGAGGAAATAAACATAGTGATACCATTTTAAAAGACTATTAGAGCAGTGGTGCAATCAGATTATTAAACTGGGTTCTGAGATCAGACAGAAATATATGGAAAGCTGCCTTTATCCTTATTAGCTATGTTACTTTGAGCTTCAGTTTCCTTATCTCCAAAATGTGTAATAATATCTGATTCATAAAGGTGTCTTGAGGATTTAATGAAATAATGTAAGTTCTTATCTCAGTAACTGGTTCACAAGGCTAAATAATTTTTAATGGATGATATTGTTTTCATTTGTATTATTGATGATGAGGATCACTTAAATGTTATCTTCCCAAGTCTTGCTTTTTCTTATTGGAGATAACTGGCCTTATTAGAATATATAATTGTTAACTGACAGGTCATAATTCCCTTTTAACCTTGTGGTAGCCCAGCGGTCCTTTTAAAAATGTCTTCTAGAAGTGAGGATAAAAGTTATGACAGGTATCTGCTGCCTGTGTCCTGTGGTCTTACCTTAGGCCAAGGAGGAAAGTGCGAGGCTCTTTGGACATGACAGAGAAACTGTGTTTTCACTTCTCTCCCTGAGAGTGAGAAGCGAAGGAGGAAATTGTGATAGGGGGACTCGAAGGACAATGACCCCTGAGTTACACAGCACTTTCACAGAGCCACATTTGTCACTGGTTTAAGCCACTTCAGATGGTCGATTTTTCACCTCCAAAGTGCACATTTTCAATCTTTTGCTCGCTAGCTTGCTCACTCTCTCTGCATGCTTTGTATGACAGCCTTGTATCTGACGTTTCAGACACAGAGCATTTTTGCCAAGAATAGTGTTCTTTGTGTATTCATGCCAGAGCCTCATGTATTTACGACTATTTTTCTTTCCTCAATCTCTGACCAAGAAGAGAACAAGACCCTGATGAATGTCAAGGAACTCAGAGATATGAATACCAAGTTGGTCTGAGTGACACAAAAGAGGTGAATTATTGAACATAAATGGATCGTGTCAGCAAAGACTTGTGACTGGAATACGGAAGAGTTTATACTCTTTTTCTTTTAAGTCATCAGAAACGGAACAAAAAATATAGATGCAATGATTAAATTATACCCTGAAGTAGAACAATAAATAATATCAAACAAAATAAAATAAACGCCTAACTGGTATATTCTGAATAATTAAAATATGGCTGTCAAATGAAACACAGACTGTTTCCATCTAGTTTTGTATAATATTTAAATATTGACTGTATGACTTGCCAGGTAATTAAGTCCTGTGAGTAAACAAGACATTACTGACACAATCAAATGGAATATATATTTACATACACGAAATGGCCTTGTAGTTCTAGCAAAAAATGTTTGGATTCCTATTATATAAATGAATAAAACTAGTAAATGATGGCTTTTCTTGAACAATGCATATAGATATAATTATTTTAAATACATCTTTATTCATCTACTGCTAACTAATTAGAATCAGTATGTTCTCATTCATTCATTTGACAAAGTGCACATATAATTAGCTGGCTTATGTGGGGCTTTAAAATTTCTGTTAGCGATTATCTCATTTTAGAGGATGAAGCAATAAGAGCTAACTGTTAACCTATTTCTGGAGAATTTCCTACATAAATTATGTCTCATCGCCTAATGAGAGAGTTGGACAGAAAAATAGTATTTAAAATTTGGAAATGTTGAGTGAATAGAAATGCTGGCTGTCCTGGTCAATACTTGTCTATACTTTTCCTTTTTAAATTCATTAGTTTCTACTAACTCAGTTGCCCAAACAAAAGAAAACCAATTGAACTGATAATAGTTACGTGTCAATCCTCTAAGTGATTCCTTGAAAGAGAAAACAACGAGTTGACAGCTCCCTCTTCTAAAGTAATAGCCTTGAGAGAATGAGATCAGTGTGGATTTTACCCAGTCATCATCGATGTGTCTGGAGGAAGCAGATGATACACATTCTGACGCATCATCACAAAATAGGGTTGTTAATGGTTGTCTTATATTTATCCTGTTCAGAAAATACCTGAAACCCATTCTCTGACTTTACTTCTAAATAGGAGATAGGGTCTTCAATGGCTTAATAGAGCCAACACATTATGTAGGGAGCTATTAAAACCATATTTCATCATTAAGCTCATCCAAGTGCTTCACTTGTCAAGAGCAAGTGAAAGGAACAAGAGAGTTGGCACCACCAATTTACCCCTTCCTTGTCAGTTATGTTATTTAAGTAGTCCTATTACCACTAACTTTAACCTTTATACCTCCCCCACATACACAAAGATACTTCTCTAAATGTATGCTGCTCTTGCTCAACTTGACTTCGAAAATATAGTTTTCTAGTTAATTTAAAAGGTATTCTGCAATAGTCAACCACTAGGTAAATGATACATACATAATGGTGTTAAAGTAGACACGTCCCCTTATTTAACCCGTAGGGGGAGATAATTTTACTCAAGTCAGTTTTTCATGGGGGCTCAACTGGGGAATTAAAAGATTAAAAATCACTAGATACAGAATCTTGATATTTTATGGCATTGCTTTAATCATTTAATTCACTTTTAGATAATGCAGGAGCCTACACAAGCTCTCATACTTCAGAGTAGCTCTAATAGAATGTTTTTCATTGAGGGAACTATCACATAATCTGTGACATCCAATATGACAATCACTAGCCATATTAAGGTATTGAACAGTTGAAATATAGCTTGCATGATTGAAAACTGAATTTTACATTTTATTTAATTTCAACTGATTTTAAATGAACTTCAAATAGACATAGATGGCCTTTAGCTATCGTATATAGGTATTCATTTTAGTTATATATAATTATATATATTATAATTACATCTAATTATATATTTCCCCCTCTCTTTCTCTCTCTCTCTCCATTTATATAGGTATATATACATATATAAATTTTAGGCTTACAAAAGTTTGCCAGGGGTGCCTGGGTAGCTCAGTCGTTAAGCATCTGCCTTCGGCTCAGGTCGTGATCCCAGGTCGGATCAGGTCCTGGGATTGAGCCCCGAATCGGGCTCCCTGCTCAGCGGGAAGCCTGCTTCTTCCTCTCTCTCTCCCACTCCCCCTGCTTGTGTTCCTTCTCTCGCTTTGTCTCTATCAAATAAATAAATAAAATTCTTAAAAAAAAAAAAGTCTGCCCAATAGTGGAAAGAATTCCTATATATGCCTTACCTTAACATTTTCCATAACCATACTACAATTTTCAAAATAAAGCAAATACTAGTAGAATACTATTGATTGAAGTCCTTATTCAAATTCCATCAAATTTTTCACTCATGTTCTTTTATTTTTGCTCTAGGATCCAACCTAGGCTTCCATATTGCATTCAGTTGTGGTTTCTTAGTCTCTTCCAATCTGTGCCAGTCCTCAGTTGTTCCTTACGTTTCATGACCTTGACACTTGAAGAACACTGTTTAGTTATTTATTTTGTAGAATGACCCTCAATTTGGGTTTATCTGATGTTTTCTCATAACCAAATTTATTAAGGTTATATGTTTTTTGCAAGAACACCACAGAAGTAATATTCCTTTTCAGTGTATCATGCCAGGGAATACATGATGTTGCTATTTTTTATTACTGGTGGCACTGAACTGGTTAAGATGACTGGTTCAACTGGTTAAGATGACTTCCACAAGACTTCTTCACATTAGAGGTATTCTTTTTTTCTTTTGTGATAAATAACCATTTTGAGGGGAGACAATTTGAGCATATGTTATTATCCTATTTTTCCTCAAACTTTTCTCAATAATTTTACCATCTATTTATTTCCTCAAAATAAATTCACAGATTTTTTTTCATCCTATGAGTTATAATTTAGTGTTATCATTTTTATTTTATTACTCAAACTGTTCCACTGTTGGCCTTTGGTAGTTATATATACACAATAACATGATTAAATCAGTTGTGTAGTCATATGATTGAATGCTATCTATAAAAGTCAAGTTTTAAATTTTTTAATATTTAATGACATTCAACATGTTTAATAACTAATAATATTGAATATGTATAAATCAACATTTTGAAATTCCCTAAAATATTCAAATATCGTTGAAACTAAAAAGAACACTGTGGGATTTTTAAGATTCTTATAAAAATATCTCATCATTTTACATATGTGGAAAATCTCAAAATGCAAAAGTTAATGGAGAGGAGTATATAACTGCAGAATTATAAATACAAATAAGGATGTCTGTTTGATCAGTTTCTATAATTACTCCATCGTTCTTTCTCTATGTCTTTCTCCTCTTTACTTTTTTGCCTGCTCTATTTTCTAATTGTACATATACACATATACAGAAATGTATAGATATCTGCTTACTATCTAAAGCTTTTTCAAAAACTTATTTAGCCTAAACTAGATGCCCTAATATTCTTTAAATACTTTTGTCCTTAGTACATTATTTATCTAAATGGTATTTATTCTATTTTCAGTAGTAATTCACAATTATAGTTGTATTTGTAAATTTATAAGTAAAATTAACTTATATAACAAAATATTATTTAATAAATGTATAACATTAAGCCATTAATAATACTGGGTTTATTAACTCCAGATTATATTTACCAAAATGTAATCAAAGGACAAAAAGGTGTGAAACTGATTTTTTGTATAAGATGCTTGAAAACGATCATGTAATTTTCTTCTCAAGAAAACGTGATATAAACAAGTTAAATAGTGATGTGAATACTTGACAACTATTCAGTGATGCAACTTAAATAAACAGGCATACCTACCAAAAACACTGAGTATAAAAACATAGATTACAGAAACACATATTTCTTGCCTGGATTAGTATAATGTTTAAAGTGATCACACTTACCTGTCAGGAGCCTTTATGATGCTCTTTGATCTCTGAAGCTTTAGAGCTGAAAAGATTTGGAAGTCATTGTTAGCAATTGCAGAGAGCTGACATCTTATCTGATATCCCTTTGATATTTGGCCTCTTTTTAGTTCTATGCATTCAGAAGTCTTTTGGAGTAATGCATTAAGATACAGTGGACAATGCTATTGTCTTCAAATCTAGATGAAAATATTTTAAAATACATTTAATATCTAATACTTTCTGTGGTCCCAAATTATCAGAAATCTAACATAATTTAAACTAATTTGTCTTGTGTCTGGGGCTTTTAATCAACCCAGAAGCAGTATAGTAGTTTTCTGTCCCAATTCTAGTTTTGTTACAATTCCAGGCAAAGGGATTGAACTTTATCATTTTTCACTGAGTAAATGATAAACTATAAAAATCAAAGTAAACAATGTAGTAATAAAATTATCAATGGCTAAACAAATTTTCTCCTTTAATTTTATTTCCCTAATTCAATTAAAATTGATAAAAGCTGCTCAATCAAATCAAAAGTTGAGATAAATATTTTAAAGTGTTCTATCAAAATCATTACTAAAGTGATTATTGCTTTTGGTATTCATTAAGAAGTGAAACGGAAATATAAATAAATGAAAGTTTGTTTGAATAGTGCTCTTTATTAATTTTATTTTTTGAAAGATACGTTTTCTCTAAGATACAATCAGACCTATTTTAGGATTTCTAAGTAAAACAGGATTTACCAGAGTTATCCTTGCTGAGCATTAAAATTTAAAATTTGTAAAGGTAGAAAACAGAATTTATATCTTTGCTCCTACTGAATTTGAATGTCAGGAAAGATGACAACACTCTGTGCATTAATTACAGCAAGAAAGAGACACCTGCTGCCAGAAATATGATTTGCATAAAATGCATGTCTCAATTTTCTTCTATGCTCTTTTCAAAAACTAAACGTACAATTGCACACCAATCTACTTTTCGTTGTCTGATATCTTTATACATTCTGCCCATATAAAATTGCTCACAACCTTTAATCAGTTGAATATTTTAACTTTTTTCACTGCCAACCAGATCATAAAAATCTTATACATTATAAATTAACTGCACATTAAAAAATATTTGCATAGTACAAAATGCATTTTGTATGCATTTTGTACTATATATATAGTATATATGTATATATATATATGTATATATGCTATGAAGCATAATAACCAAATGAAACCATGGAACCACCAGTCATGAATGAAACCACTGTTCAACTTAAAAATTGCATCATCAAAATCCTGGTATTTAATGATGTGTTCATAATGCACTTCATTCAGTCCTTTCTCCTGACTCAGGAGGCAGCCATGATATTGAATTTCGTATTTATCATTACCTTCATTTTGTATTATATACATTTACCACCCATGCATGCATCCCCACACAAGATAATGTTTAGTTTCGGTTGTTCTAAACTTTGCATACACTTTTTAATATTCACGCAAATTGTTTTTTCATGCAATATTAAATATAGTAGATGTGCCTACATTGTAGTGTTTCATTATAGTTCATTCTTTCTTGTCGTGGATATTCTAAGCTAATGATAGCTACCTCAGTTTTTAGATACTTTTCTATATTCTCTCATGATATGACCACTATTAGTATAAATTCACTTTTTTCCCCACTAGATCTTCTCAATCATAGTGTGAGTAATTCAGCTTTCAGAATCAGACACAGTTAAATACATAATCTTTTAAAATGTTTTTGTTTTTTTTTTAAGATTTTATTTATTTGACAGAGAGAGACACAGCGAGAGAGGGAACACAAGCAGGGGGGAGTGGGAGAGGGAGAAGCAGGCTTCCCACGGTGCAGGGAGCCCGATGTGGGGCTCGATCCCAGGACCCTGGGACCATGACCTGAGCCGAAGGCAGACGCTTAACGACTGAGCCAGCCAGGCGCCCCTTAAAATGTTTTTGATCATGGGTGGCATAACTATGCTTTACCTGAAATGTCATTGATATTTAAATTTTTTTTCTTCCTAAAGTCTTTACTTGTTTTCCCCTCCGGCTCCTGAAATCTAAGAGGTCAAGTATTTATTTTCCTTCTCTTAGGCCAAAGGGTTCATTTGGGGGGTCGGAAGCAAAACAATAAAGTAATTTCAATATTACACTCCCTAACTTCTCAGGGATAGAAAATTACATCGCATCAGATTCTCTCATTTCAGCTAAACGATACTTCCCACAGCTATCTTTCTTTGGTATTAATGCCTAGTGACAAGTACTTCTCTGCAGTTTTTAGATTCTGTTGGAAAAAACAAAATCAAACAGTTTTTCTACCTACTGGGTGTTCAGCAAAATACCCACATAACACACAATTTTTATTTAAACCTCTTTTGTCTTCATGCAACTATTTTAAAATATTTCTAGAGAATGACCAAGACTTAACCTTCTTGAGTACTGATGGAATATCATGCTAATAAGACAACACTTTACAGACTATCTTAAGATGGAAAAGTAAAGTTTTAAAGAGCTCTGATTCATTACTTTTACTATAGGTAAATGAATGTTTATTATTTCTACTACAAAGGCATTGCTGATGTTTCTCTAACAGGTGAGAAAAGAGTGAATTACTTCTCAGCTCCTCTAGATTCTGCCTGTTTGGAGTTGCACTGCAGGGTCTTCAAATAACTTTTTTTCTTTTTTTTTTTTTTTATGTTTTTTCTCTAAAAGTTTTTTAATTTTTTTTTTAATTTTTTAAATTAACGTGTAATGTATTATTAGTTTCAGGGGTACAGGTCTGTGATTCGTCAGTCTTACACAATTCACAGTGCTTACCGTAGCACATACCCTCCCCAATGTCCATCACCCAGCCACCCCATCCGTCCCACCCCCCTCCACTACAGTGACCCTCAGTTTGTTTCCTGTGATTAAGAGTCTCTTATGGTTTGTCTCCCTTTCTGGTTTCGTCTTATTTCATTTTCTCCTCCCTTCCCCTATAATCCTCTGTCTTGTTTCTCAAATTCCCCGTATCAGTGAGATCATCTGATACTTGTCTTTCTCTGATTGACTTATTTCACTCGGCATAATACCCTCTAGTTCCATCCACATCATTGCAAATGGCAAGATTTCATTTTTGATGGCAGCATAATATTCCATTGTGTGTGTGTGTGTGTGTGTGTGTGTGTGTGTGTGTGTGTGTATATATATATATATATATATACCACATCTTCTTTAGCCATTCATCTGTTGATGGACATCTAGGCTCTTTCCACAGTTTGGCTATTGTGGACATTACTGCTATAAACATTGGGGTGCAAATGCCCCTTCAGGTCACTACCTTTGTATCTTTGGGGTAAATACCCAGTCCTGGCAATTGCTGGGTTGTACGGTAGCTCTATTTTCAACTTTTTGAGGAACCTCCATACTGTCTGCCAGAGTGGCTGCACCAGTTTGCGTTCTCAACAAGAGCGTAGGAGGGTTCCCCTTTCTCCGCATCCTTGCCAACATCTGTCATTTCCTGACTTGTTAAGTTTTGGCCATTCTGACTGGTGTGAGGTGGTATCTCATTGAGGTTTTGATTTGGATTTCCCTGATGCCAAGTGATGTTGAACACTTTTTCATGTGTCTGTTGGCCATTTGGATGTCTTCTTTGCAGAAATGTCTTCATATCTTCTGCCCATCTCTTGATGGGATTATTTGTTCTTTGGGTGTTGAGTTTGATAAGTTCTTTATAGATTTTGGATACTAGCCCTTTACCTGATAATGTCATTTGCAAATACCTTCTCCCATTTTGTTGGTTGTCTTTTGGTTTTGTTGACTGTTTCCTTTGCTATGCAAAAGCTTTTTATCTTGATGATGTCCCAATAGTTCACTTTTGCCCTTGCCTCCCTTGCCTTTGGCGATGTGTCTAGCAAGAAGTTGTTGCGGCTGAGGTCGAAGAGGTTGCTGCCTGTGTTCTCCTCTAGGATTTTGATGGACTCCTGTCTCACATTGAGGTATTTCATCCATTTTGAGTCTATTTTTGTGTGTGGTGTAAGGAAATGGTCCAGTTTCATTCTTCTGCATGTGGCTGTCCAATTCTCCCAACACGATTTGTTGAAGAGACTGTCTTTGTTCCATTGGACATTCTTTCCTGCTTTGTCAAAGATTAGTTGATCATAGAGTTGAGGGTCTATTTCTGGGCTCTCTATTCTGTTCCATTGGTCTATGTGTCTGTTTTTGTGCCAGTACCATACTGTCTTGATGATGACAGCTTTGTAATAGAGCTTGAAGTCTGGAATTGTGATGCCGCCAGCTTTGCTTTCCTTTTTCAACATTCCTCTGGCTATTCGGGCTCTTTTCTGGTTCCATACAAATTTTAGGATTACTTGTTCCTTTTCTTTGAAAAAAGTTGATGGTATTTTGATAGGGATTGCATTAAATGTGTAGATTGCTCTAGGTAGCATAGACATTTTCACAATATTTGTCCTTCCAATTCATGAGTATGGAACGTTTTTCCATTTCTTTGTGTCTTCCTCAATTTCTTTCATGGGTATCCAATAGTTTTCTGAGCACAGATTCTTTGCCTCTTTGGTTAGATTTAATCCTAGGTATCTTATGGTTTGGGGTGTAATTTTAAATGGGATCAACTCCTTAATTTCTCTTTCTTCTGTCTTGTTTTTGGTGTATAGAAATGCCACTGATTTCTGTGCATTGATGTTATATCCTGCCACTTTCCTGAATTCCTGTATGAGTTCTAGCAGTTTTGGGGTGGTGTCTTTTGAGTTTTCCACATAAAGTATCATATTATCTACAAAAAGTGAGAGTTTCACTTCTTCTTTGTTGATTCGGATGCCTTTTATTTCTTTTTGTTGTCTGATTGCTGAGGTTAAGACTTCTAGTACTATGTTGACATCCCTGCTGTGTTCCTGACCTTAGGGGGAAAGCTCTCAGTTTTTCCCCATATGAGTATGATATTGAGGTATGTATGTTCTACCCCTACACTGTGAAGAGTTTTAATCAAGAAAAGATGCTATACTTTGTCAAATGCTTTTTCTGCATCTATTGAAAAGATCATATGGTTCTTGTTCTTTCTTTTATTAATGTATTATATCACATTGATTGATTTGCGGATGTTGAACCAACCTTGCAGCCCAGGGATAAATCCCAATTGGTCGTGGTGAATAATCCTTTTAATGTACCTATTGGCTAGTATTTTGGTGAGAATTTTTGCATCATGTTCATCAGGGATATTAGTCTGTAATTCTCCTCTTTGTTGGGGGTCTTTGTCTGGTTTGGGGATCAAGGTAATGGTGGCCTCATAAAACGAGTTTGGAAGTTTTCCTTCCATTTCTATTTTTTGGAACAGTTTCAGAAGAATAGGTATTAATTCTTCTTTAAATGTTTGGTAGAATTGCCCTGGGAAGCCATCTGGCCCTGGGCTATTGTTTGTTGTGAGATTTTTGATTACTACTTCAATTCCCTTAGTGGTTATGGGTCTGTTCAGGTTTTCTATTTCTTCCTGGTTCAATTTTGGTAGTTTGTATATCTCTAAGAATGCATCCATTTCTTCCAGATTGTCTAATTTGCTGGCATACAGTTGCTCATAATATGTTCTTATAATTGTTTGTATTTCTTTGTTGTTGATTGTGATCTCTCCTCTTTCAATCATGATTTTATTTATTTGGGTCATTTCTCTTTTCTTTTTGATAAGTCTGGCCAGGGGTTTATCAATCTTGTTAATTCTTTCAAAGAACCAGCTCCTAGTTTCGTTGATCTGTTCTACTGTTGTTTTGGTTTCTATTTCATTGATTTCTGCTCTGATCTTTATTATTTCTCTTCTCCTGCTGGGTTTAGGCTTTCTTTGCTGTTCCTTCTCCCGCTCCTTTAGGTGTAAGGTTAACTTGTGTATTTGAGACCTTTTTTGTGTCTTGAGAAAGGCTTATATTACTATATACTTTCCTCTTAGGATCACCTTTGCTGCATCCCAAAGATTTTGAACAGTTTTGTTTTCATTTTCATTTGTTTCCATGAATTTTTTTAATTCTTCTTCAATTTCCTGGTTGACCCATTCATTCTTTAGTAGGATGCTTTTTAGCGTCTATGTATTTGAGCTCTTTCCAACTTTCTTCTTGTTTCAAAGCACTGTGGTCTGAAAATATGCAGGGAATGGTCCCAATCTTTTGGTACTGCTTGAGAACTGATTTGTGACCCAGGATGTGATCTATTCTGGATAATGTTCCATGTGTCTTAGAGAAGAATGTGTATTCTGTTGCTTTGGGATGGAATGTTCTGAATATATCTGTGAAATCCATTTGGTCCAGTGTGTCATAAAGCCTTTATTTCCTTGTTGATCTTTTGCTTAGATGATCTGTCCTTTTCTGTGAGGGGGTGTTAAAGTCCCCCAGTGTTATTGTATTTTTTTGATGTGTTTCTTTGCTTTTGTTACTTATTGGCTTATATAATAGGCTGCTCCCATGTCTGGGGCATAGTTTTTAAAATTGTTAGATCTTCTTGTTGGATTGACCCTTTAAGTAAGATATAGTGTCCTTCCTCATCTCTTGTTATAGTCTTTGGCTTACAATCTGATTTGTCTGATATAAGGATTGCCACCCCAGCTTTCTTTTGATGTTCATTAGCATGGTAAATGGTTTTCCACCCCCTCACTTTCAATCTGGAGGTGTCTTTGTGTCTAAAATGAGTCTCTTGCAGACAGCATATCGATGAGTCTTGTTTTTTTATCCAATCTGATAGCCTGTGTCTTTTGATTGGGGCATTTAGCCCATTTACCTTCAGGGTAACTACTGAAAGATATGAATTTAGTGCCATTGTATTGCCTGCAAGGTGACTATTACTGTATATTGTCTCTGTTCCTTTCTGGTCTATGTTAGTTTTAGGCTCTTTCTTTGCTTATAGGACCCTTTTCAATATTTCATGTAGGGCTGGTTTGGTGTTCACAAATTCTTTTACTTTTTATTTGTCCTGGAAGCTTTTTATCTCTCCTTCTATTTTAAATGACAGCCTAGCTGGATATAGTATCCTTGGCTGCATATTTTTCTCATTTAGTGCTCTGAATATATCATGCCAGTCCTTTCTGGCCTGCCAGGTCTCTGTGAATAAGTCTGCTGCCAATCTAATGTTTCTACTGTTGTAGGTTACAGACTTCTTGTCCTGAGCTGTGTTTAAGGATTTTCTCTTTGTCTCTGAGACTTGTGAGTTTTACTATTAGATTTCGGGGTGTTGACCTATTTTTATTGATTTTGACGGGGGTTCTCTGTGCCTCCTGGATTTTGATGCCTGTTTCCTTCCCCAAATTAGGGAAGTTCTCTGCTATAATTTGCTGCAAGATACCTTCTGCCCCTCTCTCTCTTTCTTCTTCTTCTGGGATCCCAATTATTCTAATGTTGTTTTGATTTGTGGTATCACTTATCTCTCGAATTCTGCCCTCGTGATCCAGTAGTTGTTTATCTCTTTTTCTCACCTTTTTTATTTCCATCATTTGGTCTTCTATATCACTAATTCTCTCTTCTGCCTCATTTATCCTAGGAGTTAGAGCCTCCATTTTTGATTGCACCTCATTAATAGCCTTTTTGATTTCGACTTGGTTAGATTTTAGTTCTTTTACTTCTCCAGAAAGGGATTCTCTAGTATCTTCTATACTTTTTTCAAGACCAGCTAGTATCTTTATAATCGTCATTCTGAGCTCTAGTTCTGACGTCTTACTAATACCTGTATTGATTAGGTCCTTGGCATTCAGTACTGCCTCTTGTTCTTTTTTCTGAGGTGACTTTTTCCGTCTTGTCATTTTGTCCACAGAAGAATAGATGAATGGGAGAACAAAATACTAAAAAAATGCTAAGACGGTAACAATGACCCCAGAAAAATATACGCTAAACAAATCAGAAGAGACCCAGTACTGAGGGGAAAAGAAAGGGGGGGGAAAAAAAGAATATGGTCAGGCTGGTCAATATAACAGAGCCACACACTAGAGTTTGGGTGTATTTTGGTCTGTTAGAAGAAATTTCCTCCCAAAATTTTAAACAAAGAAAAACTTATATATATACAAAAAATAAGGGTAAATACGATGAAGAGATGGACTGTGACTGTATGGATGAAAATTAAAAATATTTTTAAAAAGGAATTGATAAGTTGTTTGGAAAAAGAATGAAAAAATAATTTAAAAAAGAGAATGTGATCAAGTGGGAGACTAGGACAACTAGATTTAGGGTATATTTTGATCTGTTAGAAGAAACTGTATGCCTAATTTTTAAAGAAAGAGAAACTTATATATATATAAAAAACAAGGTTAAATAGAATGAATAGATAGGCTATGACTGTAAAAATGAAAAATTGAAAAAGACTTTTAAAAAGTAATTGATAAGATGTTGGTTGAAAAAGGGAAAAAGCAAAATTAAAAAAAAAATAGAAAAAGAAAAAAAGAAAATTAAAAAAATTAACTTTGAATGACTAAAGAATGAGGGGAAAAAAGCCATGAATTCTATGTGCTGTATTCCCCTAGCGCTGGGGTTTTGCATTCTCATTGATCCGTAAACTTGGTCTTGGCTGGATGTTCTTGCTGATCTTCTGGGGAAGGGGCCTGTTGCTGAGATTCTCAAATGTCTTTGTTTGAGGTGGAATTGCCCCGCCCTTGCCAGGGGTCAGGCTGTTATCTGCTGGGGTTTGCTCTCGGTAGCTTTTGTTCCCTGAACGCTTTCTGTACAGCTTTGGAGGACAAGAGTGAAAATGGCAGCCTCCCAATGTCCACCCAGAGGAGCCGAGAACTCGGGGCCCCACTCCTTAGTGAGACCCTAGAGAAAAGCAGTCAATCATTCCTATCTCCCTGGTCTCTGGCCACACTCCATGCTCACCCAGCCTGTGACTGAGCGTTTCTATCTCTGGCACACAACCCCACCCGGAGTCTCCAAACCCAGCAGATTCCTGCAGTGTGCTCCCGTGCTGCTCCTCCCAGGGGAGGAAGAGGCATCTCCCCAGATCTGCCGCTTGTTGGGTCCCTGATGGAAGAACAGTGGCCTGACTGTGCTGCAGATCACAGTTTATGGCAACCCCGAGCTCAGAGCCCACTTCTCGACTCTGTCTTTGCAGCCAGCTTCCCTGCTCTGACACCTGGGAGCTCTGCCGCACTCAGGCAGACCCGGTCTTTCTGTGACCCCGAGTATCCTGAGACCACACTGTCCCCCCGCATAGCTACCAGAATGACATCTGTCAGCGAAGCAGACTTCTAAAATCCTGATTTTGTGCTGGGCTGACGGAAGATCCCTCCCCCCCCACGGTCTATCTTCCCAAATATCACCTCAGATTCACTTCTCCACACGTCCTACGTTCCAGAAAGTGGTCGCTTTTCTGTTCCGAGAGTTGCTGCTATTCTTTTCTTCAATCTCCTGTCGAGTTTGTAGGTATTTTGAATGGTTTGATAACTATCTAGCTGAATTCCTGGGACCAGATGAAATTTAAGTCTCCTACTCCTCTGCCAGCTTGCTTCTCCCTAAAAGTTTATAATTGTTATCTGAAAGAGTATTAATTCAATGTAAGTTACTCTGCCATTATTGGAATAAAAAACCCTTCCTGAAATGTAAATTTTATTTTATCTTCATAATATAAATTCTTTGAAAAAAATTCAAATAATGCAAATTCCCATAAACACTGGAAAAATAGATTTAAATCTAAGTGTTTTACTCATACTCTTATTTCTTAGAAAAAAAAGAAAGAGCACATGGACTCTTTATCTCAGGGTCATGGTTCAAGCCCCATGTTGAGTATAGAGATTACTTAAAAAAAATTTTTTTTAAATAAAAAAGAAGGGTAGTTTGAAAAACATTATATAAATAGAAATTTTAAACAATCATTTTCTAATTAATATTTACAAACATAGCAACTATTGTATATTTATAAACAATTAAAACATTTGTTTTATGATTCCCTCATTTTTATACAAGCTTTCTTCATTTTTCAAATGAAAGATACTACTGCAAAGCTTGACTAAATCTATGAAGCACTGCAGATGGCAAGATATGAGCACTTGATTATCTGCATCAATATTTTAATGACATCTGAAGGGTCAAATGCAAACAAAGCATTAATGTGGATATGGAAAAGCATTGGCTATTTTCTATTACCAGGGAATAATTAGCTGAGCTACACTCTATAATAAGAGATCAGTGAAATGTGGCTTCCCTGAAAACAAAGCAACAAGAGCAAAGAAACCTACCTAAATTGTTATTTTAATTGCACAGAAAATGGAATTTTATGTAAGTATAACCACTTACTGTGTTGGGTGTTTAAGTTTTAAAAAGACATAAAAATTCCTTGAGACTCCTTGATAATTGCATATATTAAGTATAACATATATAATATAAATAATCCTTTGTTGTTTTTCTTTTCCTTGAAATGGAATATTCATATTTTCTGTGCTTTTTTTTCCTGGTACATTTAAATATTACCATATAATTTCATTCAATGTACAGAAAAATATATCCAATATCAAGGAAATGATTTGAGTTACTAAAATTTAAATGTCATTTACTTATTAAATACAAGGTCACAATATTATTGTATCCTCTTTTTTATGACATATTCCATCAACTTTTCTAGGTAAGATTGATCTCTATCCTCTGCCTACCATCTAGATTGTCAGATATATAGTTTTATTAGGATTGACCTGTCAACCATGAGATGTTGTCGGATGCAATCCTGGAAAATAGAAATAGTTGATATTTTTCCAGAGTTCCAAAATATACTCAGGCAAATCTTCTAATATGGATGTCCATTATAAGTGGTTCCTCAATGAGCATTCATTTTAGTTCAAGGCCAAGACCCTTAAATTACAATGAATGCATGTGATACATCATATTTGGCAGGTGAGTAGATATTTGGCTAGGTAAGAAAAGGCTTCTTCTAGAAGATAAGGTGCCATATATCACTTAAATAACTCATTTTATGTAATAAAATTCCCATTTGTGAGAACAATTACCATAGGTTATTATCCATAGGTTTCGATATATCTTTTCTATTTTCTCCTATTAGAAGTTGTTTGAACCTTGTAGAAATTGTTGTTTGTACTTGATGGAAAACCTATTATTTATATTTTTAGGCTTCAAATGCACTGCTTTACTGATAATCTAATTAGTTAATATATATTGTTACCATGTGAAAATAGTCATGCTAGACATCATGATACAACATAATTAAAATGAGAAATAAAGCAGAATCCTTGCTAATGGAACTTACAATTCAATGAATTTCCCCAATGCTTCTTAAATCTACCTGGCAATAATTGATCTTTAAATCTGTCCCGTATAACAACTAGCATCAAAAAAGAGTATACTGGTGTTTTTCAAATATGAAAACTAAAGTCTATAACCTTGTCCTACATCTTACTGTATTTTGTAATTCCTTTCTTATATCTTTAGCATCCAATTATTTTCCATAGTCACCTGTGCATAAAATCACATGCATTTGACCTAGAGCCTAGTGCAGCAACTCTTCCTTTGCTTTTATTTTGACTAAGAAGCCAGATTTGTGTCAGGTCTTCACTGTTCTATAATGCTCAAGCAATCATCACCCTGGTCCTAACCCCTATTCTACTTCCTGGTTGGCATTCTGGATGGGATCATTCTAAGCAAAAGAGAATAAGACACTTATGATCCATTTTTAAAAATTATTCTTTCAAATTATTTATATTACTTTTTGTGACCCCAGCAAGAAATATAAAATATTTTGTGTTTATAGGAATATGTATCTAAAAGGTTTTTTCCCCCCACATTTACCAGTTCCATTTCTCTTCTCTCTTTATCCTTTAATGTTTTCTTTAATACATGTAAAAAGAATCTCTGACTGAACTATATAATTTGTGTCCATGTATTGGGTAGGAGCCTGTTTCAGGGTAGATCTGGAAAGTCTGCAAAGAGTTAGGGCATATCCCATGAAGGGCAAGCTATCCCTATAGTTTTTTAAAAAGAAGTAATAACCGAGTGACCAGAGTTCATCGTGCCTTTATTGTCTAAAACAATTATGCCTGATTTGAAAAAACGTGGGATGGAATAATCATGATGTGGCCTCTGCCTATTATTTGGCTTCTTATTTTGCAGCTTTTTACCACCTTCCACCTATCCTTACTTGCATATACTTACATTCTTGGATTATCAGATTGTTAATACTTTCTCAAAGGCATTCTGACATTTCATATCTTTCTGTACATACAGTTATTTTTTCCACTTAACCAGAGGCCCTTCTTACTTTTTTGAACGGAAGGATTTTCCATTTAGGTTCTAATCTTAGCTCAGAAATTATGTTTTCTATAGAGCTTTGTTGTTACAGTTTCCAATTCAATACACACATTTTATATTTTGCCTATGCTTCTAGTTTTACATATATAATAAATTAATATAAGTTTTTATAAATTAATTTATATTATATAAATGTAAATAAATATATATCCATATCTATAAAATGGTTTAAGTAATTTATATATTTATATGGCTGTCATCCTACATTTAAGCTCCTTTAAGACAGAAACTGTATTTTATTTAGCAATCTATCCTCTATTAACAGATGTTGCTATACACAATATGTTCAATAAATATTATTCAATCACCAGCAACTGATTGACTAAATGAGTGAATGGAATGGTAGTTCCCATAGGTATGCAGACTGTAAGACAATAATGTTGATTTAAGTAATGATTATCTTTCTTTCCCAAATGGAATATTGTCAAGATTGTACTCTCTTACCCCTGAATTATTAATTTAACGCATACACATTTATTATATACAGTATATGCTACATACAATTTTATAGAATGTACATACTTTAAAAAAATATTCGTTCAGAGACTACAGAGAGCAGACTTAGCTCCTCTCTGGCTGGGAACAATCTCTACTTCTTTTGGGTAGCAAGCCATGGTGGAAGCTGCTACAGGTGGTAAATGTCACCAGTATAAATGGTAATTAGGTGACCACAGCATTTGAAAGACTGAACATTTACTAGGCTTTGTTGATTTAGAGCCTTCAAAATAAAAGTACTGGTCTTATGCGATTCAAACTTTAATTCATGCTAAAACATCATGGCCATTTGGCTCCCCCCAAAATGTTAATTCATGTCCTGGGTCACTAGATTAATCGTCAGATGCTTCTAAGATCCATGCAGATCAGTTAAATGTGTGAAGGTATTTATGGTGCATGGAGTATGCTTAAGGGCTCTGCTAAAGGGGAGTATATGCCCTTCGTAAAAGCATTGATATTAAGAAACAAATCAACGCATTCTTCAAAAACCTAAAACAAGAATATTTTGCATTGACTGAATCAAATCAGACTTCTGACTAAAGCAAAACAAGACCAAGGTAGGGTGCCATGTTGATCACTGCTAGAAAAGCAAAGAATTCTTATCCGTAACTTCTCTTACTCTCAACTTGTCCTATTTGATTCTCCTTAGAATTCCTAGTTTGGCACAATCACTTCACTCCATGATTATCATCTTCCTCAGTTTTTTTTTTTAACCTTTAAAAACAGTTTTATTGAGTTATAATTGATATACAAAAAACTGTACAGATTTAATGTATTTAACTTAATGAGTTAGGATGTATGCATACACTTGTGAAACCATAACCAAAATCAAGGCATACATACACATCCGCTTTCAAAATTTTCCTTGTGTCCCTTTGTGTTTTGGGTTTTTAAATTTCATTTATTTCATTTTATTTTGTTGTTATTTGTTTTGGCAAGAACACCTAACATGAGATCTACCCTCTTAACAAATGTTTGAGAGCACAGCGTTGTTAACTATAGGCATATGTTGATACAATAGATCTCTAAAACTTATTCATCTTCTATAACTAAAACATTGTAAACCCATTGAACAACAGCTCCTCACTCTCTTCAACCCCTGCCCCAGGCAACCATCCTGCGCAGTATCTCTAAGTTTGACTATTTTAGATATAGAAGCAGAATCATGCAAGATATGACCTTCTGTGATTGACTTATTTTGCTTAGCATAATGTGCTCTGAGTTCATCTATGTTGTCACAAACAGCAGTGTTTTCTTTCTTTCTTTTTCTTTCTTTCTTTCTTTCTTTCTTTTCTTTCTCTTTCTTTCTTTCTTTCTTTTTCTTTTTCTTTCTTTTTTTTCTTCTTTCTTTCTTTCTTTCTTTCCTTCCTTCCTTCCTTCCTTCCTTCCTTCCTTCCTTCTTTCTTTCTTCTTTCTTTCTTTCTTTCTTTCTTTCTTTCTTTCTCTTCCTTCCTTCCTTTTCTTCTCCTTCTCCTCCTCCTCCTTCTTTTTGGCTGAATAATATACCATTGTAGGAATATATCTTATTTTTAAAATCTTTTATCCATCAATGAAAACTTAGATTGTTTTCCATTTCTTGGCTATCATGACTACTGTTGCAATGAATATGGAAGGGCACATATCTTATTCAAGATCTTGATTTCGATTTTTTTGATATATACCCAGAAGTGGAATTGCTGGATCATATAATAGTTCTATTTTTAATATTTTGAGGCACCTCCATACTGCTGTGTTTGCACAGCAGCTTCACTATTTTACATACCCACCAATGGGGTACAAGGTATCAATTTCTCTGGATCCTCACCAACATTTGTTCTTTTTTTTTTTTTTTAATAATACCCAACCTAACAGGTGTTAGGTGATAGCTCATAGTTTTGTTTTACATTTCCCCTGATAATTAGTGATTTTTAGTACTTTCTTTATACCTGTTGGCCATTTTTATATTTTCTTCAGAGAAATATCTAATCAGGTCCTTGGCCTATATTTTTTTAAATCAGGTTATTTGACTTTTTGCTATTGAGTTGCAGGAATTTCTTATGTACTTTGGATATTATCCCCTTACCAGGTATATGATTTGCAAATATTTTCTCCTATTTTGTAGGTTGCCTTTTATTCTGTTGATTGTTTCCTAAAATCATGATTATCTCAAAAGATATAGAAAAGCATTTGACAGAATTCAACACACTTTTATGGTAAAAATCCTCAACAAATTAGGTATAAAAGGAATGTACCTCAACATAATAAAGGACATATGTAACAAACTACAGCTAACATAGTACTAGATGAAAACTGAAAGAATTTTCTCTAACATCAGAATAAGACAAGGGTGCCCACTCTTGCCATTTCAATTCAACATGGTACTGAAGTTTTTAGCTTAAGCAATTAGGGAAGAAACAGAAATAACAGTCATCCAAATCAGAAAGTAAGATGTAAAACTATTTCTATTGCAGATGACATGATCTCTTATATGTAGTAGTCCTTAAAGACTCCACAGAAAAACTGTTAGGACTAATATTTACTATAGTTGCAGGATATAAAGTCAACATATAAAATCAGTTGCATTTCTATACACTAACAATAAACTACCCCAAAACAAATTATGAAAAAAATACCATTTATAACAGCATCAAAAATAATAAAATATATAGAAATAAGCTTAACCAAAAAGGTGAGAACTTGTACACTGAACACTACAAAATATTGATGAAAGAAATGAAAGAAGACACAGATCACTGGAAAGACACCCCATGTTCATGGATCAGAAAACTTAATATTATTAAAATATCCCCACTACCCAAAGTGATCTACAGATTTAATGTTACCCCCATCAAAATCCTGATGGCATTTTGTAAGGAAAGAGGGGGGGGAAATCTTAATATTCACACAGAATTACAAAAGATTCCAAGTTGGCAAAGTGATCTTGAGAAAGAAGAACAAAGATGCAGATAGCACACTTCTTGATTTCAAAATGTGTTTATAAAGCTATAGTAATTAAAACAGTACAGCACTGGCATAAAGATAGACATGTAGACCAATGGAACAGAATAGGGAGCCCAGAAATAAGCACATATCCATGTATATTTATTACTATATATAGTCAACTGATCTTTAACAAGGAGGCCAAGAATATGTAAGGTCAAAAGAGAGTCTTTTCAACAGATGATGTTGGGAAAACTGCATATACATGTGGGGAAAAAAAAATGAAATTGGCCGCCTGTCTTATACTATATGCAAAAATCAGTTCAAGACAGATTAAAAACTCAAACATAAGACATGAAACTATAAATCCACTAGAACAAAACATAGAAAAAAAGCTTCTTGACATTATCCTTGCCAAAGATTTCTTGGATATGACACAAAAAGCACAGATAACAAAAGCAAAAATAGACAAGTGGGACTACATCAAGTTAAAAAGCTTCTGCACAGCAAAGGAAACAATCATCTCTCAGTTTTAAATATTCCACTCTGAATTGTTAGCTTTCTGACCTCGACATTCCAGTACAGCTCAGTTTGCAAATTGCATCTTGTCTTCGTAAGTGTGAAAACTAATTTCTATCAGCCCTAAGCCATCAAAGGACCTCTGTCTGTACTGGTCCAGTCTCTCCACAGTAATCATGGGAGAGAAGGAGAAAATATTATAATATTTGGATTCCACCCAAAGAAGTTATGTTAACAAGAATAACTTTATGTGGAATATTCAGGAGATTTTCTTTCAATTATTCTAAGTCAGCAGGCAAAAAGGTAACTTCAAATTTCAGGATGCTTCTTTCACAGAGAGAGTTACACAAAACATTCTCTATGTTGGATAACACTGTGAAATGTTTATATATATGTATATATATATACATTTCTATCTAATTTGCTCCATATCCTGTAAGCTCCTGACACCTTGCTCACAAGTTAACCATCAACAACGGACAACATATATCATATCACCTTAAAGGAAATATAGTTAAACTGATCTTTAGCTGTGTAAATGATTTCTTGAGCAGACCTTCATACAGAGTTCATTGAGTATCAGAAACCACGAGAGATTCTTAATTATGGGAAAGAAACTGAGGGTTGCTGGAGGGGAGATGGATGGGGGGATGGAGTAACTGGCTGACGGGCATGGAGGTCACGTGATGTGATGAGCACAGTGTGATATGCAACTGATGAATTACTGAACTCTACATCTGAAACTAATGATGCACTATATGTTGGCTAATTTAACTTAAATTTAAAAAAAAGAATTGATATTGGCAATATATCTCTATAGTAAAAAGCAAAGTAGTTTTCAGAAAGTTATTTATTATACTAAGAGTTACATCAATGAGCTCTAAGAAGATGGCCTTGAATCAGTTCCTTTTAAAAAATTATTTTAAGATTTTACTTATTTGAGAGAGGAGACAAAGAGAGCACACGTGTGCACGCACACATGCTTAACTAACTGAGCCACCCAGGCACCCCTCAAATCACTTCTTAAAGCAATTCTTTGGTACCTCAAGATAATTTGATCTGAGTAAAGGTTTCTCATGTCATTATTGAATAATTAATCCCATACTATCAAGAAAGGACAGATTTTCTATTGTTCAACTAATTCATAAAGTCCATATCCTTATGTGAAAACCAAAGAGCCTAACCAACTATATATATATTTATTTACTTATTTATTAAGATTTTTTTTATTTTGACAGAGAGAGATACAGTGAGAGAGGGAACACAAGTAGGGGGAGTGGGAGAGGGAGAAGCAGGCTCCCGGGGAGCAGGAAGCCTGATGAGGGGCTTGATCTCAGGACCCTGGGATCATGACCCAAGCTGAAGGCAGACAATGACTGAGCCACCCAGATGCCCCCCAACACTTTAAATTATAATTATTCCATTTTGATCCCCAAATTAAAGATTAATTACATTAACTTAATGGTGTAAAAATGAAAATTGATTAATGGTTAAATAGTTATTTTTCTGCCATTTCGGAAAGCAACAAAATACTCCTATTCTGTCCTATTTCCAATGATCTAATCTTCTTAAATATAAAAAAACCCCACAAATTAAAAAAATAAAGCCATATATTAGGCAGAAAACTGAGCCATATATCTGGCAGAAAAAAAGGAATATGTGTGTTTAGTGTATTTTCTATTTTTCTATTAGAAATGTAATGCATTCACCTTCTTTAATAGATACTTAGGGATATTTTAGCTTTGCACAGTGAAATTATTAATACTTATGTATTTTTCCAAGTTTACTCAGCATCATAACGAAGGTGAATGCATACTTCTTCTTTTTCATGTATTTTGGGAACAACCACTAATGTTATGAGATGATATGACATACCCACATAAAAATTTTTGCTTCTTCAAGGTAGACATGAGTGTTTTTAAGCAGTTAATCACAGTCTTTGCGAAGTTCATTTATCTGTACTCTGAAAGAATAAGTTGAACATACAAATCCATTGCTTAAAACATCTACCCTTCCCTTGTTTGGTAGGAATCCCACTAGCGTCTTTATCAGTTTCATAGTTTAGGAAGAGACATGCCCCTGTTTTACCCCAGGTTAGGAAAAGGGAGGTTGTCATTGTTTTACCATGTCGGCCAAGGGAAGACATAAAGTGTCTGAAGATCTCTCCTTACTAAGTCTTGTCCTGTACCCCCTAAAGTGGCTATTAGTCTGCAGGCAAATGCATCTCCCACCACTCCCAGGCACCCGCAGAGTAATACTGGCACTGGGGCCTAGGGCTGCCTAAGTAGATGAAGATCTCATCCTCAGGCAGAGCACTGAACATTATGGTCGGACTTTATACTGCATGTGGTTTGAACATTTGGTAGATTATAAAGAGCATATGAAAATATATTCTTGACTTCTATTTCTGGGTATTCTGAAATTTCTAATTTTTCCTAGGTTACAGCAAGATAAATACAGTCTGCTTCTTCAGAGAAAATGAGGTAGCCATGATTTTAGGAGTCATTAAGATGACTCCTAAGATAAAATGAAATAAAAATTTTCTCTTATTTGGCTGATTAACTATCCCCAGGTCCCTAGAATTTTGGTGAGGCATCAGCAAAGAGCTTAATAATGAGATTCTTTTTTTTCCAAAAACCTTTTCCTAATCCAAAAGGTTATCTTGTTCAGGATTTTCCTAGTTTTACTCTCATGTATTATTCAGAAGAAATCACAAAATCTGATGTGAAATATTATCCTTCACTCATTTTTCATTTTTAAATAAGAAAGTTATTTTCTTAAAAAAATAGGAAGAAAGAAAATTCTTTTCTGTAAGTAAATTAGTAAATTTTACTTCCTCTCCTGTGAACATCCACAATAACATGGTCAAATCTGTATTATGGTGCATAACATTTCAAAAAATTAATACACTTTATTTTTCAGGACACTTTTGTAGAAATAATGAGCAGAAAGCACAGGGTTCCCATACAACTTGTCCCTCTGTATCACCCTCAAATAGTTATTTTTAGTATCTTGCATTATTGTGGTATATTTGTTAAAACTGATGACAATATTGATACAGTATTATTAACAAAAGTCCATATGTTTATGTTAGCATTTACATTTTGTGTTATTTTCTTTGGGTTATGACAAAAGCATAATGTCATGCATTCACCCTTACAGTATCATACAAAGTGGTTTCACTTCCCTGAATATGTGTGTCTTCCACCTGTTTATCACTTTTGCCTTCCCCCCAAAATTCTGACAACCAATGATTTTTTTTATTGTCTCCCTAGTTTTACTTTATCCAGAGTGTCCTGTAGTTGAAATCATACAATATGTAACCTTTTCATAGTGGATTCTTTCACTTAGCAATATGTACGTATGAAACTGTTGTTTCATGACTTTTTGTGGCTTGATAGCTCATTTCCTTTTATTGCT
The DNA here is from genome assembly GCF_029215605.1 of Mirounga angustirostris. Classification (NCBI taxonomy): domain Eukaryota; kingdom Metazoa; phylum Chordata; class Mammalia; order Carnivora; family Phocidae; genus Mirounga; species Mirounga angustirostris. The sequence continues at coordinate 19,979,132 of NW_026991711.1, read as the reverse complement.
GAATAATATTCCATTGTATGAATGCATTACAGTTTGTTTATCCATTCACCTATTTGTTGCTTCAAGTTTGGCTCAGTTATGAATAAAACCAACATAAACATGCATGGAAAGGTTTTGTGTGGACATAATTTTGTAACTCATTTGTTAGCAATTCCTGGACACATCTAGGGATGGGACTGGTATATCATATGGTAAGGCTAAGTTTAGTTTCAGACTACACAGCAAAGTAGCTACTGTATTCCCATCAGCAATGAATGGCAGTTTCTGTTACTCCACATCCTTGCCAGCATTTAGTGTTAACCAGTTTTTTTGAATTTTAATCATTCTAGGGACATAGTGGTATCTCATTGCTTTAATTTGTAACTCCTGATATATGATGTTGAACATCTTTTCACATACTTTTTTGCCTCTGGATAACTTCATTGGTAAGATGTTTATTCACACCTTTTCCTGTTTTTTAACTGGATTGTTTTCTCACTGTTTCTTATTAAATCTTAAGAAATATACTTTAATTATATAAACTTAAATTCTTAAGATCTTGTTTTTGTAACAATAATTTTCCTAGGCATAGCACAGGTTATGGAAACATTTAAATAAATAAATAATTATATGAATGGAGGATATCACAATTTTCTGGATATTTTAGATATGTATTGCTTATATTTTCAAGATGAAATTTATGCCAAATTCTGTACATAAATTGTGCTAAAACAAGCTCAAGCACAAACTTTGCAGACTATCCAGATATATTTATTTTTTGACATGACAAATTAAGCTGCACATTCAAAGGATTGGCAGTTTTGTATATCAAAATTTTGTCTATTAACATGTACGTTCAGTATTTCAACATGAAGAAATGGAATTTAAACTGTTCAAATAGAAATGCCTTGCATTTTAATAATATCATAAAATTGGGTCCAGAAATCACTTGTAAAATGTTCTGAGTAATTGAAACAGGTCTTACATAATTTAAAATGCTCCTGAATGAGGCAGCAGAGACTACTTAGAAAGATAATTCAATAGTGTACGGGAGCTAAGGGATTATGGAGCATTCCTGATTGGAACTGACTTGTACTAAAATCTGAATAGAATAAAACATAAGAGAACAGCAATTTTTTGATACCAAAAAGCAACTTATAAGGTCATAAAAATAAAAATAAGCATAGCATGATTATAAGATACTTGAAAAAATGCATATTTAAACATTGATTTCAAATTCTATGAAATGATTTGTTAAATGATTTGTTTATTAAATGTATGTCAGGGGAAAATATCCAATTTTATGTTTTATTTTAAGTTGTAACATTTGATGTATTCATGGTCAATCTCAAGTGATATTGTATTTTACAGTCGGAAAAAAGTTAAAGACATGTTTTAAAGAGAGGAGATTTTTCTTCTGAAACTAGTTTTCTAAACCTGAATTTTTCAGTATAAAGAAATGTAATAGCAGAAACCAACATGTTTAAGACAGAGTTCTAATTTTGAATAAAGGTTCAAGATATCCCTGAATATTTTTTGTTTGAAATTAGGGTGTATGTTTGTGTGTGTTTGGTAAGCCATAATCTTTCAATTAACAAAAAGAAATATTTACAAAATTCAGGTCCTTTGTAATCTAACAGTTTAAGATTTATTTGTTGCTTGTATGTTCCTTTTTTATGTATGTGTTCCTTGTATGAAAGCCATTTTGTGAATGTATTATTTTGCATTTTTAAGTAAATACATCACATCAATAATATTGAAGTTTTAATTTTTGACAGGGCAATTCCACTTCTAGTAATGTTTCTCAGGTATAAAAAGATGTTCACTTACGGCTTATGAAAACTAAGTACGTATAAACGTCTATTCATAGTGAAATGATTAAATATAGTGCAGTACTTCTGTTTTTTGAATATTATTTACCTGTTAAAATGTGTTAGACCTATAGTTACTGATCTGGAGAGAAGTAATAAATCGTGTCAAACTAAAAAGGGTAAATAAGAAATACATATAGTATAATTCTCTTTTGTAATAAGAGATTGCATACAAATACATTCACATTTACATACATTTTTAAATGCATTTCTAGTTGTGAATACTAGATATGAATACTTAGACACCAAAATCATGTCAACTTTTATTTCTGGGTATTTAATGTTTACTTTATAAATACTTGAATTGTTTTGTTTAAATTTCTCCTCTTAATTATCAGAAGGCTAAAATATATGCGTTTCAAAGAATAACACGAAAGCAAGATTTTCAGAAATAAAAGAGATCCTATGTAAGTCTAGCCAAGAATCATCTTTTTTTTTTTTTTTTTTTTTTGCTATAACAATTACAGCACTCAGATAATCACTGTTTTGAGAGACCTAATTCCTGGGCACCTGAGTGGCTCAGTTGTTAAGCGTCTGTCTTCAGCTCAGGTCATGATCCCAGGGTCCTGGGATAGAGCCCTGCATCAGGGTCCCTGCTCAGCCGGAAGCCTGCTTCTCCCTCTCCCACTCCCCCTGATTGTGTTCCCTCTCACGCTGTCTCTCTCTCTCTGTCAAATAAATAAATAAATCTTAAAAAAAAAAGAAAGAAAGACCTAATTCCTTATGGGAGTAGCTTTAAGATAAGTATGGCCAAAGTCTTGCAGATATTTGTACCAATGGTCCCAGTTATCTCTTCTGAGTTGTAGTACATTTAGTCCTTCTTTCAAATATAATTCTTTCAACTATCTAAAGAGAGCAGAAGTTCTTAATCTTTTTCCAGTTCATTCCCATACTGCTGGACCCCCTTTCTGGCCTCACCCAAAGCACACACACACACACACACACTGCCTACTCTTTTTCAGGTAGAACATCTGTAATCTCTGTATTCATTTATCTCTGAATGTGGTTTGAGTCCTAGTTTATACTAGCCATCCCACTATCCAGCTTTCAAATCTTTCTTAATGTCTCTCAGTGAAAACTGAGAACCTCCTTCCGTATACCGCCTGTCTAGATCAGCCAGAGGTATCATCATGATCTCTCTCCAGCTATTCTTACTGTTACCAAGGAAACTGTAATATAAAACTGCTGGATTATCATAATTTTACATCAACTAACAATTCTAAGTTTGCTCGAAATGATGTTCAGAAGCTATGCCTTTCCCGTCTTGCACAGTAAAGCTCAGTTTAAACATTAATTTGGAGTTTTACAGTTGTTTCTATCAAATATGGACTTGGTAGGTGTCGTCTTGTTGAGCCCGTAGGAAATCTGATTCTGAACCATCCTCACATTGTCATTTTCATGGAAAATTTTCTTATCAGTTCATTATGTTTCATCTTTAATCAAGTAATTTACAAAAATACTGAAAAACACGGGTCCTAAAATATAACCCAGGGACATTGTGATTTTCCTTCACATTGTTTTTTTAAATAATCCACATGAATTCAATTAGCTATAATTATATTTTAGTGAGGCTCTTTTGTTTTCAAGAAACAGTCATGATAAATGATGGTTGTGTGATTTTATTAAAATAATAAACATGGAATGGTATAGGGAACTAAGCTGTGGTAGCCACTAGCCACATGTAAATACTAAGTACTTCAAATATGGCTAGTCTGAATTGAGGTGTGCTATACATAATACACATTAGTTTCTTGGGGGAAAAGGAGTGTAAAATAACTCAATTAATAAATTTTATGTTGATTACATATTGATATAATATTTTGGATGAATAAGTCAAATAAAATATATTAAAATAAATTTTACTTGTTTCCATTTGCTTTATTTAATGTGGCTATTAGAAAAATTAAATTATATTAAATGACTTGCATTGTGTTTCAGTCCAAAATTTCCTTTAGGGGATAACATTTTCAAAGTCCACAGACAGTACATACAAGTCATGGGCCCTGAAAGATTTAAGGCTGTTCTAACCCAAATAAGCAACTGCAGCAGTTAATAAATCTTTCCCTTAATATTCCACTATTGATATGACTTTGCCCACTGCTATCTGTCTGCTTCTTTGTCAAACTGCTGCTATAACTTGTCTCCATCTTCAAAGTTTTCCTCTCCGTTTTGGTTTCTGCATTCACATAGCACTCCTCTCATTATATTTTTATGCATAAATAAAATCATAATCTTTCTTTTTACCTTAACATCTGAACTTATTGACAATTTTCAAATACTTA